>NC_084985.1:16905426-17142926 GCF_963691925.1 Scomber scombrus
AGAAACTCCCCCTGATGGACGGGCACCTTGCAGCCTCTGCCGTTGGTGTTAAATGTGTGTGTGAATAAGTGAATGTGGCATGTCGTGTAAAGCTCTTTGAGTGGTCAGAGAACTAGAAAGACCTCATATAAATGCAGCCAATTTACAATTTCATGAACAATGGATTTTGTCACAATTACATGAGCACACTTCTGTACTCCCAGTGCATTTAAAAATCAATTAATACCAACTTCAATATTAATTAAGAATTAAAAAAGAATGCAACTATATAATCCAAGCTTTGATAAACTTTAAGTGTTAGCTTCTAATTGTGTTCTAGTTCTGAGAGAGTATATAACCTTGTGACAGTACACAGCCATACAGTGTGTAGTTGTATTAAATGTGTCATACTCCAGGCCACAGTCTGTGAAATGGAAGACAGCATCTGCCTGCTATGTAGGTGTGAGATGATACACCATTCTGTCATATACAGGTTATCCCTCAACTTTCTCACCTCGCTGATTCATCTTCATCTAGTTTCTGGTTGTATATGTTTTTGTGTGTGTGTGTGTGTGTGTGTGTGTGTGTGTGTGTGTGTGTGTGTGTGTGTGTGTGTGTGTGTGTGTGTGTGTGTGTGTGTGTGTATGTGTGTGTGTGTGTGTGTTTGCTGACAAAGGCATTTTGCATATAAATAGAGTAATATTGTGTTAATGTCCTTTCTAAACACCGGTGCATTACACACATCTAACTGAGTGCATCTGACAGTGTTGCTTTGTCCATCATGTGTGGGTGTGTACTTTATTTGTTTATGTGTATGTGTGAGTGTGCGCGCATGCATGGTGAAGTGCAGTAGGATTATTTATCCTCTGTATTTGCTGCTGGGGATTCCCAGGCTGCCCCAGACAATGGAGGTGGATGTTTTTGTTACGCAGGAAAGCCACTCACTTTTCCCCTCCTACCATCCCTCAATCCATCTGTCCCCCCTCCCCTTCATCTCACTCTGTGCAACACACAGTCCACCAGAAGGCAGATGCATTTGTCCTTTTTTGTCTCAGTGGAAGAAACACAAAGTTTTGAAGAAATGAGCTCTTCTTTCATAGCGTATGATGAAGTTAAAAGATGTGAATTTTTCCTTGCAAATATTATGATGGACTTCTAGACCAGTTTCCCCCCCCCCTTCTCTCCACTAATCTACAAGATCTCTTTCACCCACAAACATAATCTGTCATCCATGGTGATATTATATACCATCTATAAGGATGACTTCCTGTCAGTAGGAGACGTTGTGACAATAACTCCATATGGGGGTGTAGATGTTTTCAGGCATGGACTCTTCTTCAGCATGTGAAAATTGAGGCAGATTGGAATATGTAAAGTCAAGTTGGTCAAGGTGAAACACGCACATTTTCTGCATCACCACAGCAACAGCATTCCATAAAAACTCAGATCATGAAGATCTTGAGATTTCACTGATCAAATTTGAGGTGGACCTGTTAATCCTTTTGTAAGATTTTCAAAGTTTCATACCTGCAATGTGTCTAAAATGGTGTGTTATCACTTGACCTGTGACATCATTGTTTGAAGTATTGACTATTCCTTCACAATTTAGTGTCACATTAGTCTGAAGGTTATACTTGATAAAATTTCAAATGAATTGGTTTAATCATCTATCAGGAGTTTGAAGAAGTTTGCATAAAATACAGGAAAAATGCACAAATGGCCAGTGTTGCATTAATTTTTCACCAAGATCTTGTATTGATGATTGGAGAGTCAGACCACTGCGCAAAGCCTTCTCCAGCACATCCCAAAGATTCTCAATGGGGTTAATGTCTGGACTCTGTGGTGGCCAATCCATGTGTGAAAATGATGTCTCATGCTCCCTGAACCACTCTTTCACAATTTGAGCCCGATGAATCCTGGCATTGTCATCTTGGAATATGCCCGTGCATGCTCGTATTAAACATAGCCCTCAGTTCTACTGTTGTTTTTCTACGATTTGATTTCACCAAACGTTTCACCAAACTTAAATGTTTGCTTAAGAAAACCACTAATCAGTGTATGTCCACAATGATGACAGCAATGTATGTACCAAATATCATGAATATTGGAGCAACTTTATCGCGATTATATGGAGCCCGTAAAGGATCATGCAATATCTTTTTAATGTTGACGGAATCGAGCACACGTTTTATTAACTTGTTCACACGATTTAATAAAACGTGAGCACATTTAATTAACTCGTGCTAACGTTTTATTAACTCGTGTGCACGTTTTATTAATTTGTGTGCACGTTATTAACTCGTGTGCACATTTTATTAACTTGTGTACACGTTTTATTAACTCGTGTGCACGTTTTATTGAATTGTGACCACAATATAGCTATAACGTGCGCACAAAATACTAATACGTGGCCACGAAATACTAATTTGTGGCCACGAAATAGGTATAACGTGCGCACGAAATACTAATTCATAATATTAATATCATTCCTGGACAGCTGGGTAAGCAAATCGAGCGCACCTTCTCTAGAACCTGCAATAGCCTACGTCTGGACCAAATTCTGTTCACAGTTTCAGCTTGAAATCATCTTAAAAACTGCCTTTGTCCCTGATCATCTCCTTTGAAAGTAGCATCATGTGTGTCAGACTCTCAGCTGAGGGATTACATAGGTTATATGAACCGCAGCATTTAATGATGCCACCGGACGAAGCCGTGCAGTTACAATAACGCTCACTGTATGTATCACGTTGCCAAGGGAACCTATAGCCTATCAGTGATCAGAATCTAGTTTGTATTGATTTGCAGGTTGTTGTTGCTCTGACTGAACTACTGAATGTGTCTGTAGTGTTCTTTGGACATTTGTCCTTCAATAAAATCACAGAAGATTAAAAGTTCACTAAATTATTGATCAGTCTGACGAAATGTGCTATAATTCATTTAAACCATTATGTTAACACTTTGATGATGTTTTATGCTTGGTCCTGATTTGCTGAAGTCCGGTTTACACTGCTATATTACAGCTAATAGAACCCTGATTAGAAAATTGCGCAATCCTTTATTACCACAGATAATATCTGATCAATAAAAATCATTCCACTTTGATTTGCCAAATACTAAAGTGATTTCATAGGACAGTGTCAGAGCTTGAGCATAATGTTTAAATCAGCTGCATCAAGTATAAAGTTTCAGAGCTCTACAATGTGCAGCTGTCACCAGAAATACGTGAGGCATTGAGAGTGCACCGAGCACCCAGGAATGATATTAATATTATTAATTAGTATTTTGTGCGCACGTTATACCTATTTCGTGGCCACGAAATAAGTAGGCTATAACGTGCGCACTAATTAGTATCTTGTGGCCACGAATTAGTATTTTGTGCGCACGTTATAGCTATATTGTGGCCACAATTTAATTTTTTTTTTTTTTACCATGATCCTTTACGGGCTCCGTACGATTATGGCCTGCAACGCATTAAAGGGCAATATGGATGTCACTGGCCACCATATCATTACAGAACTTTGCAATTTTCACCAGTTCTGAGATGTGCACCAATTTTCATGAGTTTTCATGCATCCTGAGCCCTTCAAAAATGCAGTGGCATAGAAGAATAATAATGTCTACAAAAACAAAAGGTTCCTTGCACTTTCATGTGTGTTCATGCACTTTCATGCTCAGGGCCTAGCCAGTAAACATCCTTGACAACAACCTTGTTCTTACAGGAGACTTTCTTTGTGTGTCAGACTGTGTGCATATATATTTTAGTGAGTAGGTGCATCTGCGCAAGGATAAGTTATGTATCTCCATATGTATTGCTCTATGTGACTTTTTGCTTGTTATTCCATCTACCTGTGTGCTTGTTGCTCTACCACTCCTTGTCCAACACTGGGCTAGTTTCCTTTTAGCATGGCAGCAGTCATTCCTTTTAGATCAACGCTCAACACAACAGGACGTTGTACTTTGTCAAGACCACCAAGCCAATTGTTCCTCAAGAGCAAAACCTGGTTGTATTGATCCACTCCAGCACTCCCTGTTGTTTCAGCTCAGCGAGCAATATATCAGAGGGAATGTTTGTACAGGAGTGAGTGATGTACAGAGTGATTTAGAGCTCCCTCCAGGGTACCAGAGGAGGAGGCGATTATGACAGCAGACATTTAGAGACATGAGGGAAATATAGTTAAGGTCGTTTGGATTCATTGATTTTTAGATGGCAACAATCTTCTAGTTGATTACACGGAATAGTTGTAATGACTCATTTTAGCCACAGTAGCAATAATATGAGAGGTGATAATGGTATTTGTAGTAGTGGTAGCAGTCATGGTTTTATATCCCTTAGGTGTATTAACTGCAGCTGTTTGTGAAGTATCCCTCCTCTGAAGATATCTATCTTTTGAGTATGAAACTCACAACCTGTAGCCTTAGAGGATGGAAGTTTGTAGTGAGAAAAAAAGACTTTGGACAGTTTGAAACTACTCTTTTTTGTGGCACGAGTATTAAAATGTATAAAATATATAATATAAATAATCTTTAAATTACCCCTTCAGCATATTCCATTTCTCTGCTGTCATGATTTTTGTCAAAGTATGGCTAAATATGCTTTTTGCCAGTCTTGGTGTCTCCTTCCTCCTTTTTCTGAAACTCACTGGAAGCATTCACTGCAGGAGAGGTTTGAGAGGTTTCTGTAGATGAAACAAACTTTTTAGACGAATATCTCCAGCCAAGTATAGATTTTGGGTCGAATAGTGCGCAGTGTTTCCATGTATATAACACACAAACACACAGGCCCTTCCTTTGTTACAGTAGCTGTGAAGGGTCTTCACAAATACAGCTTGGCATACCCATTTGAGTGTGCACACTCTCTGATCTTTCAACATGGCCCCTAATGCCAAGCCCTTGGATGGGGGTGTAGGGGCTGATTGCTGCAGGGCATGGCCAGAGGGCATAAAAAAAAAGGCCAGAGAGAGAGAGCAGGAGAGGTCAGCTGTGATCCTCACAACACTGGATATTGTGGCAGACATTTTGACTTTACAAACACAGGTGAAACTGATAACATTAATAGTGGCTGCATTCAGTTTAGGTGTTCATGTGCCAATATCCTGGTACTGTGCATGCTGGATCACTGGCATGTATTAGTGGAACATCCAAATGTAACCGAGCCACCATTAATGTTATTAGTTACACCTGTGCTTATCCTTGCTTTGACAAGTCGAAATGTCTGCTGTAAAATCTGAACGTGTAGCTTAAAGTATGGAAACCAGAGGGTTGAATCACAGTATGAGTGTTTGTGATGGGGGAAATAGGTATAATAAACAACCTCAAACTCACAATCACGGTGGGGTACCTGCTCCATTCTCCTACATCTCTGATCCCATTACCCACCATACCACTGAATCAATACATCAAAGCATACAGTTGCTGCAGATACATTTACAGTACTCCACATATGTCTTTTTTCCCCCAAGTCTCGGATAACAGGTTGAAATCATTTAAAGTGTTAAGTTGTGCTTTCACTGTGATGAATGCCAATGAATATTGTGAACATTACAAGTCCAACATTAGACGGAGTGAGTCCAATCAGAATGATGGTTTTGATGTCTTCAGTAGCCAATGTGTGTCATGTGTGTCATGCTGAAATGTCAAGCTGCCTATCTTTGTCACTTTTTCATTTACAACTTAGGGTAAGACAGCCAGCCAGCCATGGACAGTATTGCATCATATATTCATATGTTTGATCTAAAAACTGAAATTATGAATATGTATGATGATGTAAAACTACTGGAAGCAAACTTTGTATCGTCTCTAACATTACATGATGTGCAGGAACACAATATGATTGTTTTTTCCCCTTTAAATGTGTTTATGTTTGAATGTAATGATATTCTTTGCATTTGGAAGATGATAGCAGGATTTATGTTACGGAAGTAGAAATGCTCTCTCAACAATATTTGAATTTAGTATTTAATCAAGTTACCTGTTCATGTTCTGCTGCTCCTTGGTAACAGGAGATGTGTGCATACTGTATGATGGAGTTGAAGACCTCATAGAATTGATGTTTTTTAAATGATTTTTTCTTCTTTTTTCCCCTTTTCCTCCCAATATGGAATTACCAATTCAGCTCTTGTTACTCCTTGTATGTTGGCATGAAGATGTAGGACAAGATGTTGGACAGCCATCTATCATATACAGTATCATACAGCCATGGAAGTTCATACTTTCCAAATCTCAATCTGCTTGGGTGATCCAAACCAATCAATACAAGTTGCTTATGTTGTGACAAGAACAAGATCCTTAGTTAGTGCAGACTGACAGAATAACTGTGTAGTCACAGTCCATCTCTCACAGGATGGTGTGGAAAAGTATAAAAAGGTTGAATAATGTGCATGGTAAAGTACATGGTAAATTATCACACATGCTCATCTGCTTTCTCTCTACTTCTCTTCCCTTTTGTGCTCTCTCTCAGGTGAGGAATGACCTAACTAGTGAGCTTGAGAAAGCAGACATTCAGATCGCAGATACAGAAAGCTTTTCCAACGACCCCTGTATTAACGTCAAGAAACTCAAGGTAAGTGGTTCAGGCAATACTAGAATATAGCTATGATCTTTAGAAGAACTACACAAAGAACAGAAAATTACTTAAAAAGTAAACACTGCTATGTGAGTATGCAAATTGTGCTTAAACGTTCACTGTGTCATATTGAAATTGTCACCAGTCGTGACTGATCAAACTGCTATAAGATCATGGTTTTTAATGTTAAATTTACAACAGTTGTTAAATCTGTTTTGCGTATGAGTTAATGCTATGTAAAGTAAATCCTGTACAATTAATAATTTATCTAAGAACTGTCTCCTGGGCAGAACAGGGCAGCTTCATCAAAAGTCATCAAAATTACCTCTAATTTTAAGGACGTATACATACACATACAAAAACTATTCTTATTCCCCCCTCCTCTCTCCTCCAGTTTTAACATGGATGGTTGATCAGATTTTGCTTGGATAAAATAATACATCATGAAATTTCAATGTTTATGCAGCCATATGTAATAGTTAAATTCTCTAAGCTAATCCCAGAACAAATCAGAGATGCATTTGGCCTCATTTAACAGTTGTATGTATATCTTAGTTGTTATATATATATATATATATATATATATATATATATATATATATATATATATATAGTGAACAGAAGGAAACATGGTCAGGGTAGGTGAAACAGGATTTTTGGTGGCTGGTGAGCTTGACTAGTAACGTACAAGATGTCAGTTTCAATGGGAATAATGTAATTTGCTTATATTATATGTACATATGGTTAGTTTGATTTGATTGGAAATGAAATGTATGAGGGTGCAAGGCAGGGAGACAGACATGGATATGGGGGATAAAAGTGTTCTGAGATGTGTCTGGAAGATATGACGTATGCAAGATGGAGCAAGTTGAAAGAATCGCAACAGAGAGATGACGAGACAGAGGGATAAAGGAGAAGGAAACTAAGCTGTCTCTCCTAAAATATATGTGTAACTCTGCATGTTGAGGCATTTTAATGACATTTTAAGCTGACACCACCCTTCCTTGATCATCTCTAAATATGCAAATCACGGTGTCGCCTCGAAAGCTTTTCAGAAGGTTTGGATGGGGTGGGCGGGGGGGCCTCTGACACCCTAATGGTCTGTTTTCCGCTCATCTTGCAACAGCGGTTTGCTGTCTTCACAACAGCTACGTAATATGATGAGGTAGAGGGTGACACAGATTTTGTTGTAAAGGCTCTTTTTGGTACACAGTTGTGTGAGTGTTTCTGTATGTGCAGAGTGCGAGTGGGGGGTGTGGGGCGGGGTAAGGGGGCTGTGGCGTCACTGTGTGAGCCACAAATAGAGCTCTCACATCTGTGATATTCCAGCTGGAATATTCGAAATGCAGACAGGCAGCGCTGCTGCGGGCGTCGAAGCAGCCTTCTACATTTATCTGTCATTTTCTGCTTTTTCTTCTTCATCTCTGGTTCTCACTGCTGAGTTCTCTGTATATTACTGGCAGGCTGACAAAACAACACCACAAAACAAACACACACTTCCACACCCACCCACACTCACTTACCTTCTAATCTATGTAACAATTTACTTGAGTTTTCTTCAATTTGACCATCACTATATCAGCAGAAATGCTTTAGATTAGAGCATCTTTTTTTTTTTTTTTACTGAAGTCCAATTAGGGGAGCTTGATGGCCACATGAGGTGAAAAGCACGTTTTTTGTTTTCCAAGCACTTTACTTTTTATTGATTCAGAACTTTTGCCTTCAAGATATTACGTAGGAGTGGTAATTTGTAAACTAACTTTTCTCCTTTTAGCTACCGCATAATTGCTAAAAAGCAGTGAGCCAAAGCTTGTGGATGTATTTGTGGTGGTTTAAGTTTTAGAATCTGTGAATGTGAAGCACTCATACCCATAACCTCTAAGATGACCATGATGAGTACAATATGCTAATGTTTATCACATACAAAGGTAACTGTATATTTGCCATTTCTTTAACAGTCCAACCAAGGTTGTAAACAATACTTAATTGTTTCTTTAATGTACAGTGCTTTGCATGCTACCATTGTACCACAGACACTGGGCCATATGCAAGAACATTGAGGTGGACATGAGATTTACTCATTCTAGTGTTGCAAGTCAGATTTACAATAATTTTCTTAACTACACAAATTTGTTTTGGGCTGATGAATGTCACCTGTTCATGAGAAGATTGAGAGATTTCATTATTAGCAAAATCAATACCTCTAAAATTGCCACATAAGGCGACCTATTCCTTTCCGTTTGTGGGCAAGTTTCATTCACATAAATCTTGCCAAAGAATGAGAAGAATTACAGTCCTACTGTTGTCAATCATCAGACGAAAACTTAGCAGTGCAAGTAATGGGATTAGAGGCACCAAAACAATTATTAATACAGCTGCCAACGATGTGTCATTAGTGCAGTGCTGTACTGTGACTGAAATAAAGAGGGAATGGTTTGACATGAGGTTAGATGCTAAAAAACATCAATCCAAAGCAAAGCAATCCATGACTAATATGAGAGGCGGTCAAGGGATGTGACAGTCAGAGAAATATTAGACGGCATACTCGAGCACAGTACGTGATGTTACACTGTCAGGTGCATTAGAAGATAATACTGGACAAAGATACCTGCATAAAGACACTTCAGCAGCTCTGGAGAAATCAGGCTGTCTGTTCTTGACTTCTATAATATGTCTGGACCACTTGTGAATTTCATCCATACCTCAGAGAAGATTCAAAGTATGAGAAATTTGGTGAAAGCTACAAATTCTCTTAAATAACATGAGTGCTTCTTGTTTGAGGCCCATGGCCTTGAGGACTCACTCTACTGCTTTAGAGCATCGGCTCAAAACAAATGATTTGCACTGATGATGTAATTATAGGGTTTTCCATTTCAGATGGTCTTTTTATTGATAACATCATCAGAAAGGCTTGTGTTTTTCTGGAGTCAGCAGTGTTTTCCTGGCTCCCTTTTCAAACTGATAAAGCACCTCTGCTGCTGCAAATCCCCAAATAGCACAAAATTGCAGCAAGAGTCTCTCACTGCGACACTAAACACACAGACCTCCTCACATCTAGCTTTAAGGACCGATCCAAGCAAAATTATAGTTCTGAGAGTTCAATTACTTTTCACATCGTGTTGAGTTTGTTCTCCATTAATGTGAATTTAGTGACAAGCTCAGGAATCGTAACATAATGTTTACATTATTTGAGGGACTTTTATTTTCAGGGAGCGGCCTGTTAATTTCAATTCAGGTAGTAATGCCGGCCCTGTGGTCATAACAGTGTGTATAATATTTAATGCTATCCTACGATCAATTAGTAGTCAAACATGCACACTGATTTGTCCTGCGAGTGTATGCACTTGATAACATCTGCACATAGTGGTCTCGCTGCACAGTAATCATCACAAACAGACGGGGGGTTGAGGGCATTTAGTGGGTTCAGTGGGTCGAAGCATCACATTGCCCATCTATCTACAAATCACATCTCCCATAAAGCTCGTAAAAGCCATCATTAGTTGTATGTGTTTGTGTGTGTGTGTGTGTGCCCCTTAACAGTGCCTGATTGGGGTTATGAGTTACAATATTACTCAAACCATTATCACATATAAATCACTTTCATAAAGTTGCAAAACAAGCCTGTCATGGATAAATCAGTCATTCCGCCTTTAATATTTCCTATTTAATATTTTCTTTTAGAACAATTATTGTTATAGTTATATAGAAGCTCGAGCAGTGTGGGTAATTTGGGGCCCTATAGTGCCCCAGTCTGTTTGTAATGCTCAAACACAACACACTCGTGCCCTTGCCTACAACTACTCAGTCTCTTCTTGTAGTTGCCAGACAGGCCATAATTTATACTGAGGCCATGGTTCTTGGCCATAGTCATTTGGGTCAAGTACCTTTCCTTCAGGGAAGAGTAGTATTATTGAGCAGAGGTTTGACAAACTTACACACACACACACACACACACACACACACACACACACACACACACACACACACACACACACACACACACACACACACACACACACACACACACACTCAAACGAACGCAAGAGTGCACCCCAGAAAAGTTCTGAGTTGTTACCTTCCCTTTCTTGCACATCTATACACACACACACACACACACACACACACACACACACACACACACACACACACACACACACACACACACACACACACACACACACACACACACACACACACACACACACACACACATTGTGACAGTGCCAGAACAACACTAAGGACTTCTTACAAAAGACTAAATGTCCCAGCATGCTCTTTGGCTCTGATGAGAAACCACCAAAGAAGTCTTTTATTTTTTTTCTTGAGTTACTCAGCTTTCCGAAAGCTGTCATTCTCTGCAATGTGAGTGTGCATGTGTCTGTCCCATATGCAATGCTGGATCCTGTATAGATGGTGAGGCTGAAAGCAGATAGTACATTAGCATTTAAACATCTGGTTAGCTATGTGTAGCTATCTTACCATCTAATCCAAATGTAATTTATCTACTATATCATTATTATCTATCCAATATATAGAAATATAGAAAGATATAACTACAATTATTGGCTGGTGGGTAGTTCTGTGTGGAATTGCCTTAAGGAATTTGAATTAAGATGACAGTGATTGGTCCCCTCTGATCTGTGAATACATGACATATGGTAGAAACTGCCTGGGGGACAAGGACTTCATGAACTGTATTTGTAATGGTTTCTCATCATCCAGAATAAAAGCAGGACAGCGTTTCAGTGAAATTACAGCTGGTGTGTTTGTCACAATTGGTGTTTGTCACAATGACTGTGTTGCTATTTGATCAAATCTGCCATTTATCTTGTTCAACCAAAGTGAGTATTACATTTTGTGTGTAATGTTTCAGAAGGGCCCTGCTTGAAGTCAGCAATAACATAGAAAGGTTTAAATGTATGGCTCTCTGTAATGTATAGTGTTTGTATCTAATCGATAGAATATGAAACCAGATGAAAACAGGATGTAGCACTTAAAGTATACGACATTCCCATAAAAATACATTTATAATTAAGTATGTTTTCCAAAAGCATAAGAATCTCATTACATTATGACTGCTGTTGACAGATACTAAAATAATACAGTAGGTCATTTAATTCAGTGAGGTGCAATAACATTATTAATGTTGTCACTCAGTCAAAGCTGGCCTTCTAGATTTGGTACTCAGGACTCTGCCAGGCCATGTAAGGCCTTTATGACAGACTTTTCTTCATGCATCACACATCACCTCCAGCCTTGTTGACCAGATGTAGATTCATCAAACCTGTGTCAGTATTATTGTATTAGATTGGGGCAATTTTGTGGCGTGTGTGTGTGTGTGTGTGTGTGTGTGTGTGTGTGTGTGTGTGTGTGTGTGTTTGTACTATACATATGTGTGTTCACACTAAATGACAGACTGTTGGGCCCAGAGCCCTCCACCCAGACAATCTGAATTATTTACAGAGTCAATCACCAGGCCATGTGCTCTGAATCCCCATGTAAATTTGTGCTCTCCAGCCTGTTTGGGAAGGAAGGGAATTCTAGCCGAGATGCTAATGTCGACATTTTGGACGTAATATTGCCTTACCCTGCCTGCCACTGGTTCACCACTCAGATTGCATATACTTTGTAACTGATGATGAGATAGACATAGAGATGAAAATACAGTACGTGTGACATGGCTGTTCATTTTTTAATAAAATGTGATGTGGTGGAGGCATCACAAACAACGATCCAAAATTAGTGTGAAGAATTGATAGAAGCACTTAGTATGTATTGCCAGGGAGTCACAATATCAAAAGCGTGCACAATGTAATGAATGCTAGACTACTGTTATATAATCATGCAGGTTCACATCATACACATTTCATACTGCACAGTACCTTAATTTACCTTAACTTACCTAACTGTATTATTGTGTGTACAACATTTGTGTTTTTTTCTTGAGAGTTTTTGTTTCTTTTTTCAAATAAAACATTAACAAAGTTTTATCCTTTGTTCTTTCAGGACAATGATGTGAGAATCATCATTGGCCAGTTTGATGAAAACCTGGCCTCCAAAGTCTTCTGCTGCGTAAGTCCTCAGGCTACACGAATTATCACTGAACTCTGTCAGTATCTTGTTGAAAAATACTTCAGTTTGAAAAACAACTGGTGCAGTGCTGCTTTGAACACATGACTAGAACATGATGTGAGCTGGTTTATGGGAATGTTGTAAATATGTAATAACAAACTGTGGTTAAATTCCTCACATAGCTGTTTCAGGTCACGTAATTTGGGCTTTAGATGTATTGGGTTGTGTTTTACCTTTTGGGCTCAGTTTATAATTTAGTATTTTTCAAGCTTGGTGGATAGACTCCAAGCTCTTATTTTCCATAGACAGCAGTTCACATTAGGAAAGAGTAATGCCTGAAGTTATAGTACTCTCCATATATCATACTACACATCCCTCTTTTTACATACTGTCTGCTTCAACCTCAGCTTCTTCTGCCCCTGTAGGCGTATAACCTGAACATGTTTGGCAGTAAATACCAGTGGATAATCCCCGGCTGGTACCAGGGCAACTGGTGGGAGCAGGCCAACAGCACCAACTGCACCACCAAGAAGCTACTCACGGCCATGGAGGGATACATCAGTGTGGACTTTGAGCCGCTCAGTGCTCGGCAAATCAAGGGCATCTCCGGCAGGGTGAGTGCCAGAAAAATATACATTCACTATTGTTAGAATTGATGATGTACACAATAACAGCTTGAGGTGAACTGCAAGTGGAATCTTTTTTTTCAGCCTTTTCTGAAGTAAATTGTTTTCATTTTGTGTATGATTGTAAAATTCCTGTAAAATTTCCTTGGCTATATTTGAGAGCATCTGTTGTAAGTTTTCCTGTTACTGTTACTCACAAGAGTCTGTGGTGACATCAGAGAACTTTGTTCCCAAAAAGGCTTCCTAAATGCATGTTCTTAAACCAGACATCTCAACCAAAATCAATCACAGGGTTTGTTTTCACATTAAACTACCCATACCCAGAACAGGAGCATTTATTCCAAAACAGCCTTATTTCCAGTAACTTTGTATCTCAAATTGTGCACAAAATAATCCATTCTCCTTGGATCAGATTACACCAATAAGAGTTTATTTGAAGTAATCAGAAATGAATGCTGTAGATAGATAGAAGAACAGCATACTTAAAAAGCAGTTTCTTGCCTCCTCTCTATTTCAGACCCCTAAGGAGTATGAGAGGGAGTACAGCCAAGAGCTGCGGCAGAAAGGTGTGGAGTCCAGCAAGTTTCATGGCTTTGCCTATGATGGGATCTGGGTCATTGCTAAAACCCTGACTCGAGTGATGGAACTGCTCCGGATCAAACAGCGGCAAAACACCTATCACAACTTCACAGTGGATGACCGCGAAGTGGGAAAGATGGTGCTAGACGTCATGAACGAGACCAACTTCTTTGGTGTCACTGTAAGTCATGGAACAGATTAAAATGTTTTAAAAAAGAAACTATATAAACATTAGGACTTTACTCCCTTTCATACTGTAAATGGAGACACCGGTCTGATTTTGGAGCACAAAGGTACTTTCCAGACACTCGCACACAGTCCATGTACAAGCAGGCAAAAGGTATTGGTGATGAGACACATGGAGTAAGAAAAACTCATATACCACCACAACATGTAAAGCAACATGACCAGAATACCATCAGACATGTTGTTGCTGATGAAGAAGAAGCCTCTTTGTGGGTTAATTAAAATGTCTAGCTCCAAGTGTTTATGTATATAACACTATATATACAGTATTATATATGTAATATGTTTGCATGGAGTAGGCAAATGTCAGACCAACACACAGAGGCATTAATTACTGCTCTGTGATGCTGGAAATTGTTTGCAGAGAAGGTTACTTAGCTATTCTTGTCTCTACATGAAGCCTAAAGTGATGTCATTTGGTGCTGCCGACTCACTGCATTGCGTTCAAGATTGATCCTGGTGGCTATGCTAGCTACATGCTGTGTGTGTGTATGTGTGTGTGTGTGTGTGTGTGTGTGTGTGTGCGCACGCGCGCGCGTGTGTGTGTGTGTGTGTGTGTGCGTGCCTGCCTGCGTGCGTGTGTGCATGTGTGTTCATGCTCACACTCTCACTTCCCCTATAGCTGTTAGAGGATATCACCTGTTCCCCTGTAAAGGCCACTCCATTATTAGAGGATGCCACACTGCTCCCAGCCTAGGCATGTATTGCATTACAGTACAGCAGAACATTATATCACCTTCATGAATTTGTTTACAAATAAATGATCTGAAAAATGCAAGTGAAGATAAAAAAGAAAAAGATTGGCTGGACTGGACTGGAAAATTATTTCAGTGCAGTGCTGAATAAATACTCAACTGAACATGAACATTCACTAAAAGTCAAGGTGGGGCATGAGAGAAATGGATGGAGACAATAATATGTAGATACAGATGCTAATGCGGTATAAATGTCAAAAGAAGAAGAGAGAAAGGGAGGCAGAGTAAATATCCTTGGAGAAAACCAGCACAGACTTGTATTATCGTGAGGCCCTTTGGGGCGATAACGTCCCTGGGGCTGTGTGTGTGTGTTGTAGCGCAACAACAATCCTTCGGGTCGTCGATCCTCACCCCTCTGCTCTTACCTCCCTTAGCGCAGACCAACTCAGGGCCGCTGATCAGGAACAGGGTGACATTGAACCTCTCAGCACAGACCCACTCAGAGCTGCCTGTCAGGAGCAGGGTGACATTAAACCTCTCCTCTTAGATTCTAGGAAACGAAGCGGTGCAGCAATGTTGATGACCATGTAACATTTCTTTCACTTTATACTCCAAGCACACACAAGCACATGAAGTCCTGTTAGGTTGTTTGAATAGGCTAGCAGTCTCATTCTATTGACTCATATTGATCCTACATACAATATGTAGCCACCAATGTTGGATGAATTACTTCTTTCACCACAGTACAAAAATACTAATACATTACATTGAAAATTCTGCACATTTTTAACTAAATTTAATGCCTAATGCAAAATGTACTTAAATCACCCTTCAGACTGTTCAGAGTGGTTTAAAATGACGAATGTTCATAAAATCAAAATATATAATTGAGGTATTTGTACATTACTTAACATTAACCCTAAGTACAGTGCTTGAGTGAATATATTTAGTTAGTTTTCATGTCTGGAAGCTGTCATACTTTATATTCCGTGAATACTGCAGCATTTTCTTTCTGAGCACTAAGCCTTCTATCAGGCAATGATGAAGTAATGACATACAGTAAATAATAAAGTAATGATTATGCAGCCACTTGATTTTTAGAGATATTTTTAGAAAATAGGCAGTTTAACATTTCATTATGATTGTTTCGTTCTACATAATGTTAGCTTTTACCTTGCTGATGACTTTAAAAAAAATCAGTTACATACATTGTACATACATTGTTGATGATATACAACTAAAACACTCAGAGGAATAAAACAGTGTGGAAGAATATTGTGTGTGTTATGAACAAATAAACAATTATGTTGTTTGAAGAAAGCAGCACTGCAGAATAATTAAATGCATTTTTTTTGTTGTAAGAGAGTCGAGATCCACAGACTAATATAACTGTTCTTTTAAGGGATTACATGAAATGAGATCAAAAATGTTCCCTGTATGTAGCACATACTTGCACATGGAAACATCCACCCACACACCACGAACAAAGACATCGGAAGGCAATTTCCCTTTTCACACGGCATACATCTTTTATGCTATTTTCAAATTTAGATTTCAAAAGCTGCTGTTACAGAACTCACTTGGTTTGCTTGTGAATTGCAATAACTTCTACCCGGTTCCCAATCAAATGAATCCATGCACAGGCACCAGCGACAAATGTCAAATTCTGTCTGTTTACCCTTGGTTAAAATTTTTTATGTGCATGCGTGATTGATCTTATGGGATCACTCCGACTTGAGCCCCGTGTCTTTCCTGATGTCACGATTTTTACACTGTGTGTTTGCTGTGTACACACACACACACACACACACACACACACACACACACACACACACACACACACACACACACACACACACACACACACACACACACACACACACACACACACACCCATGTCCCATGATGCCAAACCATGTCGGTTCTGTGCTGAATCAGTGGCGGAGGCAGCTGCAGCAGCAGGAGAGTGATCATCGAGGGCTCCGCAGTATTGATCTGGCTGCTGTCATAGCCACAGAGAAGACAGCTGACATTAGCTGGAAGAGACTTCCAGGGCACAGAGAGTGCAGATAGCTGCTAGAACCACAAGATGATGTACACTGGAATTCACTAGGGAGAGCTAGATGGAAAGAGATGCAGCAGGTTGAGATTAGGGGATGACAAGTGTGTGGGTATAGGTTTGTTTTCCTGTATTTTTTTCATTTTTTTTTAAATCTGTGGTCAGTGGTCATCATGTTGGAATCAGTGTCTCTGTGGGTAGTGGTGAGAAGGTCAGCCTGAGGCTTGACAGTCATCTCAAACAGACGCTGATGTGAAACAGAGAGGGAGGGATATGTGTCTCTGTTTTTCTCCTTTAATGTGTGTGTATACATCAACTGTGTTCCCCACTCAAACCCTGAAAACCCAGAGGATGTCACACCTGCAGCCCCCTGATTGACATCTCATTTGACCCCAGCAGTCCCCTCAATGACAGTATTCTTACCTTCACAGTCAAGTGATACATGGCCACCTCCACTGGCTCACCTCAGAAAAACACACATTCAGACACACACTCACACACGCACACGCTTGGACACAGTAATCGCTACATCAGCCACCATTGTGACACCAGTCTGAACGTCCTTTGAATATGAACACCTGTCTGGGTCAAACCACCCAGGTGAGGTTGCCTAAACCTGCAGAGGAGCATAATACCTTATGGAAAGAGGCTTTACAGTGACTTCTCTGAATTTTAGCCAAAGGAGGTTAATTTAATCTTTGTAGTGCAGACATTTATTTTCAATTAAGAATGTCCTAGTCAGTGCCTCTGCATTTGTTTGACATACTTTGCATTTTCTACAAACAGCATATAAACTTCAGAGAATAAATTAGGGGTTGTTAAAGTAGCTACACACCATTTCAATAAGGTTTGTGATTGCTCCACTTTTGCTGATGTAAAGGGCAATTATGGTGGCGATGCTAATGCACAACAAGAGCATGGTGGTGCAGCTACTCTAGAAACCTGGATACATATACTCACAGTCATTATGGGTTCAAGTTCCCCTATTTTCATCCCACATTGTCTGACCCTGTTTACACATGGCAGTTATCTGAATATAATACCCAATGAGCTGAACTGAGGTGCACTGCATTGTCCTACTTACACCTCAGGTGTAATTGCAAAGCATATTGTAGGATAGAGCAGCATGTGACAAAAGGAACTTGTTAGTGTTAACAAGTCAGAGTGACACTGCCGAGTGAAATTGGTAACATTGATCCATCACACATCGCCGAGGTAGATGCAGCATCGGAGACTCTCTGTGACAGGAGCGGCTCGATCTGCTCACACACATACAGAACATCATCAGGGACATGCGCATGTACATCAACATAATGTGACAACATATTAAGTGCATACACATAGACACACATGCACACTCACAACCACACACATGCACACACACTCAGACAAACATCAAAGATGCCACACAAAGACAGGGATTCAAACAGAGGGGTGGGATCCTGCTCTGCTACTTCAAAGCTTGCCATCTTTTTGAGGCAAAATTGGCTCTCCAGCTTCCTTCTCCATATTCCCCCCTCAGCTGTCTTTTAATCAGCCAATGCAAATGCTCTCTCTCTCTCTCTTTCACTGAATAGCCTTATCCATCTATCTAGCTATTTTATCTAGCTATCTTGCGCGCTCTCTCTCTCTCTCTCTCTCTCTCTCTCTCTCTCTCTCTCTCTCTCTCTCTCTCTCTCTCTCTCTCTCTCTCTCTCTCTCTCTCTCTCTCTCTCTTCTCCCTGTCTCTCTCCCCCCTCTCTTTCTCTACGTCTCAGTCTCATGCTCTCTCTGTCATGCTGGCTCTCACCTGTTTTGTTAGTCAGCCAATAATATGTAAACCCAGTTAAATGTGTAATTAAGAAGCCCTGTAAGCAGATGGTGGGCTGAATTAATTGAACAGTCTTGGTAGATGAAGGAGAGAGAGAGAGAAAAGAGACAGAGGGATGGAGAAAATAGAACGAGAGAGAGAAAGAATGAGAGTACATGCCAGAGATTAAGAGACAGAGGCCAAATTGATTTGAATATGTTTTACAATATTGCTGTAAAGTTGAACTGCTTTTCTCTACCTTGTCTGCATTTTCCAGGTCTCCCTGGCTTGAAATAGTATATCTTGTGCCTGTGGAGGTTAGACTTCCCTTTGTTTTTTAGTTTTTTAGTTTTTTTCTCATTTCAAGGTGGTTGTTTGACATACCTTTTTGGTGAGAAATGAATTCTGTGAAATAAAATCTATGCTTCATCCATTTACCGGTGCATACTTTTCTGTAGCAAAATTCGAGACACACTTTAAAAAATTGCCTTTTAAATGCCGTCTGGTCCCAGATTTGTTCCAATGCTAAGTGAGCAAGCGCTGTTATATCAGGCAGCCTCGCTGACCTGATGTTGTTCCAAGGATATTAGCAAATGAATTGGCCGAAAGATAAATCTGTTTACCTCCATAAACAGATCAATTTTGGCCACTTCTAATCAGATGAGATGCAGTGTGCAGGAGTCGAGACTGCCCTTTGCCTGCCAGTGCGCCAGCATCAGGACAGCACTGTGCATAAATTTAGTCAGTCTAAGCTCCTTTTTTAAAGTTCCCCTCATTGTTGATGCTGCATCTTCCTCAGCAAAATACTATGTTTTATGACTTGAAATATATACTGTATAATATGTAAAAAGTGTTCCAATATTTTATGTTATGTTAATGATACATGTTTTGTTTTTCCTTCTTTTTAGGGTCAAGTCATGTTTCGGAATGGAGAGAGGATGGGCACAATAAAATTCAACCAGTTTCAAGGTATGTGTGAATACATACTTTACTTATTACAGTAACTTATTATTTCTACTCCTCAGATTAACCTGCCTACTTTGAATGGAAACTGTTGTATCACAGCAAGACCTTTGTTTCAGCATATGGATGTATCTTTTTTGTGCGGAACTTACTCAGCCATCCGTACTGATCCGAGTCCACTGGACCAGCATTGGAGAAGTTGAGATAGTATTTTTGAACCATTGCATATCTCCTGTCAATAAAACCTTAAATTGTTTGGAAAATTTTGCACAGACTTTTGGAAAGCCATTTACTTTTTTCCTCAAACCAGAAGGCTGCCGCAGTTCATGTGCAGGTACCTAAAATGAATTCTTACCAGCAGGGTTTAGGCAAAGCTTGCTCAGGAGGGAAAGGATGAAGGATTTCAGTTTTCAGGTCAGACTCTTTTCTGCACACATTTATCTAAGGTCTATTACTTAAAAAGAAAAGGTGTTGGTAAGAGATTGTCTTAAAACAGAAACATTAATTGTTTTAGACAGTTTGCAATTTTTCTGGTGAGGGAAGCCTCCACAGGACTTTCTGTGTGAAGTTCTCTCTGTGTGTCTGCGTGTTTGTAGGTGAACATAAATCTCTGAATTGCAAGACACTGTGATTTGTCTCTTCTGTGGTGATAGGATGCATATGTGCACCATGAAGATTTGTACATGAAAACGGGGCCTCAGCACTCTTTCCATATAGCATCATCCGGAGGTTGTTTATGGCCAGCAGGGTCTGCTGTGTGGGGGAATAACCCAGAGATTGCATCTCTATGCAGGGGATTCCCAGCTCCGAGGCTCCCCTGGCTGTATGTAGCACACTGCATGGTGCTGTTGAAGTCCTCTCTGCCTAACCATCTTATCTTTCCCATTGCAGAGGGGCTCGATCCCTCTCGCTGCTTACATCATACTCTGTGTGTGGGTGTGTGTTTATGTGTGTATTCTATCTGAGATGCATGAGAGAGAGAGAGAGAGAGAGAGAGAGAGAGAGAGAGAGAGAGAGAGAGAGAGAGAGAGAGAGAGAGAGAGAGAGAGAGAGAGAGAGAGAGAGAGAGAGAGAGAGAGAGAGAGAGAGAGAGAGAGAGAGTTCATAAACATACTGGTGTGTTTGATAAAGTGGGAGACCACACATGACTGACCACACAATTAACACAATTAATTATTTTCTAAATTGAATAAACTGTGGATTGTTTTATAGGTTTATTGATTAATCATTAAGTCTATAAACATCAGAAAATAGAGAAAAATGCCCACTATTGAAGACTGAGAATTAAAAACATTAATTAATTATCATATTAGTTGATTAATTTTCAGTGAAACTGTGTCAGCTCTAAATTGAATTTTTTTTAACCAATTACACTGAACACAATAAATAATATTGTGTCTCAAATTCATACTACATAGTTGTTGTATAAAGTATCTACAACTGTATATAATACAGTAATTGTCATAGTATTCTATTTTAGTAAGTAGAAAAGCAATCAATGTATGCTATAATTTAACAATTAATACTAGAAAATGCCTGCTGACGGACGTCAATCAAACTGTGATTTGAGTGCTGCTGTCAATCAGATTTCAAATGAAAGAAAGGGTTTATTTTTGAGTTTTCCGAAGATGCTCTATCAAGTCGGTCACACCATTCAACATTTATTCACATTTTTTGCAGCTGTGAGTAACTCCTGTTTCCTCTGTGCATTGTACTGTGAGACAATAATCTATATCAACAGTACACTTAAAAATCAAGCAGTTTTTTAGTGGGTTTTTTGACTTTCAATAGACTACATTTTGTCACTTTTACATTGTGAACACACTTCAAATCGAATACTTCCTCATAATTTGCATGTGGGTTCAGGACGGAGCCAGAGAAAAGCAGAGGCAGAGGCAATAGCTTGAGTCCAGCCAACACCCATGCATGACATCAGGTCTGATAACACTCCTGTCTATACCTGTAATTTACCTGCAAGAATGAAACAGCGACAGGATGCTGTCACAAAACATTTGAATGATTGATTAGAGGGTGATCAGATCATTTCATGAGTGCCTGAAACATGACTACACATTTCTGTTATTTGTGATAAACACTTTCCCACATTTGTTTTTGTCTATCTCTCTTTCTCTTCTCCTTGAGCTCACTGGCCTCTGAGTCCCCCACTCACTTTCCTCAACCAAATCCTCCCCTATGTCACAGCTATCTTTCACTATCATCTCCTAACCTTATTATATATCCTCCATCCCTCCTTAACCTTCACTCTATTACTTCTTTCTCACTTGTCATGGATAGTGTATTTGTCACCCTTTTGACACCAAGAGCCTGAGCTGGGTTTAGAGGAGAGGAGGGACAGTCCCAGCTTGAATATTTCAAAAGGCAGCAATCCTCAACATGACCCTATCATCTCTCCTCAGCCTCTGATCCTCCATTTTAACCTGTCAGGCGTTCTAAGTAAGGGGCCTCAGTGGCTCTTATTCCCACTGTCTCCTCATGGGGGTAAGAGATAGCTCGCTACCAGAGGTCTTGATCACAGTCCCTCTGAGTACAGATTTTAAATCAACACACTACCAGGCATGGTAGATAAGGAAACATGGCCTTTGTCCTAAAGCAGAAGAGAGGTTCAATAATATATATATCAATAAGGTGAGGATGTGATATGTGAGTAAAAGGTTAAGATGTTTTGGATCTTCAGAGATATGATAGGATTTACTATCTACAACACCCCTCAGGTAAGAATTAATTTTCTGGTTTTCTATCATCCTCTGCAGGAATCTGAACTAGCAACACCCTTGCTGCTGTTACCTCCAGGCAATAGTCCTCTCACAATCCTTTCAACTTAAATAGCTCACACGAATATCATTGAATTGTATCACCAATGTTTTTCATTGAAGCAGCAATCCTTTCTTTCTTTTCCAGTGTTGAAATTTCACAGATTTGACATGAAACAAAATAAAAATGAACTTGATCAAAGACACACTAACCTCATGGAGAGAAACTCTTTAAATTAATTTAATCACACACACACAGCTGTGAAGATGAGCCAAGTTATGTTGGTAAAAAGCAATCTGCTTTATGTTGAGCATTACTGTAAATGAGGTCCAGTAATCACCACTTTGATATTTGTGATATTTGAGTTATGAAACCATCATGAGACTCTGCTCCAAATAGGTCAAGTCATCTGTGCCTGAGCTGTAGGTACATTGTACTTGTGTTTTTTAGTGTGTTAAGTTGAACAGTTTTGACAATTATTATCTATAAAGCATCACTGCAACTGCCTCAGTAAAGAGGAACATTATTGTTACCGAAACGGATACAACAGACATGTAGTACACAGTGGCTAACAAATACTGCTTATTGACATCCATCCTAATATTAGTCATCTTTTCAGGAGTGTTGTTGTTTTTATTATTCTAAGTTTAAAGGACAAGGGCACAAAGAAACTTTTATTTTAATGTCAACACATCCCATGAAATGGCCAAATCACACTGTGTTATTCATTTTCTCAAGATTTTCAACTGTCTGTGGCCTCATCCCCATGCCCATTGGTTCCAACTGAAAAGTAGATCTTTGTAATCACAAATACATAGTAAAGTCTCTTTTTTTAGGAGACTTCTGAAAGAGTTGGGTTTTTTTTTTTTGCAAATGTTTATTGACAAGAACAAATAATGTATTCATTAGGGGCTATTTTCAGTCACGTCTTTTGTGCCCAGCAGAGTATTTACGACATGATGTATGATTGACTAAAATAAACTACAGTGCCCAAGTTCATGGTAATGAAAGAACATACCCCCCTGTGCAATACTGTAATACTGTGGCTTATTTATGTTTTTGTTTTTTTTGTTTGTTTTTAAAATAGATTTAGAGGTCTGTGGCACAGAGGAACTGAAGACTACTCAAACAATACTTGTTAGAAAGATCAGTTGGTTTAAGTGTTTTTATGTCTATGCAATGTCAGTAATCTTATTTAAAACTCGTATAATGGCCATTTATTGAAATCACCACTGAATTTGCAGTAGTTTAAAGTGACTGATCAAACAAAAAGGAATAAAATGTCATTGCATGGGCTGAGCTACAGGTTGAGTTTTATCAGCCTGCTGAAGCCATCAATATTCCCTGTGGGGACAGAGTGCTCTGGTAGTATTTTAGCATCTCAAAGAAGTAGTGCTGATATACAATCCCTTCTGCTGTTTAGATCCTGACAAAGGAGGTGGTCAAGGAAAACACCATCATTGATCCTCGTTCAGCACCAGGAAGTTTGAGAAATAAAAATCCTGATTGTGTATGCACATATAATTTACTGTGCTGGAATTGTCAGACATGCTGCAGTCTGCCTAACATTTTCAGCGTTAACAGATGCTTTGATGGCAGAATTGGAGATCAAATGAGGTGATTCACTGAGAGGAGAGGGGGAACGTTGTGTCCTGTGATGCAATAGCCGATGTTATCTGTCATTTTCCTCATGAAGGACAATGCTGCAGAGGAGTTCAATGGGCCTATAAGAGCGATAACAGGGAGAAGCAGTGAGAGATTTGTGCACACACACCAGAAGAAATTGCAGGTTGTTTTGTAGTGCTTACAAAAAAAAAAGAATCAGAATAATCTGTCCTCTCTTCCCATTCCCTCCTTCTCTCCTCCCTGGTGTACGCTCTAAGTAATCTTTATGAGTGAAGAAGAGTGAAGGCCCAGGTGTATCTGACAAGGTCATGCTTCCTCCAATATTACACCTTAGGGACCCATCGTTGTTTCTAAAAGAGAAAGCACTAAATCCTTAAATAGCTGTGTTTGAGCTGGACTCCTCAGAGACTGTGGTGTTTACTGGCTGGGATGTACAGCAGTTTATAATCTCTTGACTGTATCTTGGAAATACTTAAACCAAGGTATATTTCTCTATAAATACCAAGCTACAGTTGCTTTATTTATTGTTTTATCCTACATCAGTTAGATATTCTTCCCATAGTGCTCATTTGAAGTGTGCCCTTGCTTCAGTTCAGCCTTATTTACGTCTTTGCATGATTGAGACTGTAAAATAGGAAAACCATATCTTGGCCATATTAAACTGCAAAATCTTAAAGTATAAACTTACCTAACTCCCTAAAAGACAGGGAATGCTATATAGTGGATATTTACTGATAGATTTTGGACGATCCCCCCATGATTTAAAGCACTCTGTAAGACTGTAGCACTTTGCCAGACTGTATGGCTCAAAGCTGTACTATTCTTCACTGTGTCCAATTACTGTTTGAATTAGATTTTCTTGTTTGCTCAAAGTAGCTGCTGTTACATTTTCTCCAAAGAACAGTTACTGGTGGTACATTTTAAAAACCCCACAAGCCTCTTTAAGTCAGTATTCCATGCAAGATCTCATTGGATGTCTTATACGTTATACTGTATATGTGTTTTTTTTTTTTTTTAACAGAAGGCCAAGAGGTGAAGGTGGGAGAGTACAACGCAATTGCAGACGTGCTGGACCTCATCAACAACTCCATCAGGTTCCAAGGTATGAGGAGCAGTGCTGTATTTATCACATTTTTAAGAGTTACAAGTATGAGGAGCAAACTTAGAATTAAAAAGTTCTTCTTTGAGGGTGAAGAATAAGTCACATTTATCAAGCAACTTACACCTACTTACAGCAAAGTGGGACGAACATTTCATCCCATATATACTACATTTTGAGTAAGAATAACATTGAGGGATTTTACTTGCTGAAATTTGACTTTTAGCAGGTTGATAAATAAGGGCCAAGATATCTGTACAGTAGTGCATTTATTTGTGTGTGTGTGTGTGTGTGTGTGTGTGTGTGTGTGTTGACTGAGAGATGTAAAACTCACTGAAGAAGGAAAAGGTGCCCTGGTGCATCTTATGTGTTTATATATAAGTTAAAGGCCCGTCACTTACCACCTCAGCACTCTCTTCTCTTGTTCATTTGCTCACTTAAACCCAAAGTCCATCCTGCACACATACACACTCAGATATACTCAGACACCACCACCACTCTGTGTAGGGACTTTCCTTTAACACTCTAGCCTGTCCTCTTTCAATTAAATTATTCACCAGTCCATTTTTCACCCCTTCCCATGTTTGCTTATGTTGACATACTTTCTAATTTGTTTGATCTCCCTGGCTATTCTCCCCTATTCCACCCTCCCACTCTCCCTGCATCTTCTCAGCTTTGCCCCACATACAGAAACTCTAGGACAGCTCCCATCTAAAATGCTTATTTCCACATCCCCGACCACACTCCTATCTCCTAAGTGGAGATGTGTAAGATGATGCCATTGCGATCGATTGGTACAGTGGCAGGAGGAAAAATAGAGCCAAAGATAAGACAGTGCAGGATCTAACCACAATAACTTGACTGTGGTGCACAGAGATACATGCACTCAACTAGTGGAAACTGAGGAGCAGGAAATGGGTCTCAAATAACTGGATGTCTCCTGCGGTGTCACTATTTTGTGGTTGAAAAGAGAAAGATCCAAAGGAGGCTGATCCTAAATCATAAAAGTGAAGACAGTGTCCTCGCTGGAGAAAGCAGAAGCGCCCACAAATAGTCAGTCTTGGATACAGATGATATAATGACAATGTCACATTATGCTTGAGTCTGACTCTTTTTTGTGAGACTGTCTTAGACTAAATATTTTATGCAATACACCTCCTCTTCCTCTTAGGTGTGGAGCCTCCCAAGGATCGTACATTTGTCCGTCTGCAGCGGCGCCACATCAACGTTCCCCTCTACAGTATCCTTTCCACTATCACCATACTGGGCATGCTGATGGCTGGGGCCTTCTTGTTCTTCAACATAAAGAACCGCAACCACAGGTGAGCCTGAAGTAGTGAAGCATACACACGAGCGAAAAGAGATCAGCAGAGAATGAGCAGTAGTAAAATGAAAGAATGTTAATTAACCTTTAACTGTGAGGTACTGTATGTTATTATTACCTGCCCATTGAAGGATATCATATTAAGTGTTTCGATGTGATTATAAGTCCCCCTTCAAGTTTATTCAATTCTCCTCCAGGCTAATCAAGATGTCCAGTCCCTACATGAACAACCTGATCATCCTAGGAGGCCTGCTCTCCTATGCCTCCATATTCCTGTTTGGTCTGGATGGAGGTTTCGTCTCCGACAAAGAGTTTGAGACGCTTTGCACGGTGAGTTCCCTCACAGCCTTTTAGCTATACGTGAAATAATGAACACAAGTTGCGGTCGGATGCTCCTCGCGTTTAGGTCCAATAAGCACATATATAATAACTGTGAACATATTCAGTTGTTTCGAGGCTTTGAGGCTTTGTGATTGCCACTACTGAAAATTAAACAGCAGTCCATATATGAATAAATCAACCTGAAAAACATATATTGTAAAATAAATGGGCACTTTTATTTTACTTAATTACCTGAAATGATTTTTAATGTACTTATTGCCTCAACAAATATTGCTGCACATTATCTAATACATTTAGGTTGTTTTTTTCTTTATTTTTACACAATAGTCATATTTTTTTCTTTGCAAATTGAGATGAATTTCAGGCTTTCATTGTCCTGTTTGCAGTACTTTATGGAAAATACTGCTGAGACACTAATCACATGCACTATGTGACCAACTCTAAGTGAAAACTGATTGAATCTTTCTCTCTGGGTTTCTGTCTAGCACCGAGCACATTAACTGTCTCCCCCCAGGTAGCATTACTGTGTGACTATTTAGATGCTGGATTAATTAAAGAGTTTTGATTACAGTGATAACTGTTTTCCACTGAGATACCAACCTCCCAGACACAGAGACACACAAGCACATCCACACCAAAGTAATGTTAGGAAGGGCACGTCTGGAACTGCCACCACCTGGCTAAAGCTCTGCTGCGAAGCCAAAACAGAGCTTGTCACTTCAGACGGGTTCTACGAGCAAAGGAGCACAGAGGTTGATCCATTCACCACCAATCAATATGTGCTGGTCTCCTTGAGAATAGATAGTGTAATTGTTTTTTGCTCCTCCATCCCTTGCCTTTATTACTTTCTGCATCTGGCAGAGAATGGCACATGCAGAGAGCTATGTGTGAATATGTGCAGGTGTACAGTATGTGTGATGTGCAAGAGTTTTATACACAGAAAAGAAATGGAAAAAACAAACATGTGTCACACGCTGCAACCAAACACATTAAGTGTACAGACACACAGCGGCATACACATTAGCAAGACTCTGTGGCTATATTGGGATTTTGTAGGTTATATTCAAGTTCTAAGCTTTTAAAACATGTCAGCAGTGTCCTTTTGTGTCAAAGCAATAAAAGGTCTACATTTTGTTTCTCATTAAGATGAAATGCTTTCAGGAGTTTGACAGCTTCCTAGGTCCAGGACGTTCTCCCAGAGCTCAACACTTAGAGACGAGAAGTAAATCTGACAGCTTTTTATTTTTAGTATGCTTCACAATGCTATTTTGAATGAACTTCTTGAGAAAAAGTTGCAAATAGCTGTCAGATCAGATGTTGTTTTAAGCCTTGATCACCAGTTAAAGACGTCACACAGTTACGCGTGTTTCTGTTGTTCTGGTAGGTTCGGACATGGATCCTCATTGTTGGATACACAACAGCTTTCGGCGCCATGTTTGCCAAGACCTGGAGGGTGCACGCAATCTTCAAAAATGTCAAGATGAAGAAGAAGGTACTGAAGAATGTGATATGTTTTATAATGAATATTTGTATGTGAGTGGAGAGGGTTTAAGGCAAATTTTAGATCTGCCTATATTCAAAAGGGAAATTGGAAATTCCCTTTTTCAGATACATCTGATTGTTGTTTTCTTCCTCCCTACTTTGCATTTTATGTCACACTGTGTACAGTACATCTGTTGGCTGGGATAACTTGTAGTTCATACAACCACAAATATCTCCATTGAAACATGTAGACCTGCCAGTCTCATCCAGGAAGCTTTACGCGCTATTTGAAAGCCCAACACTGGTGCGTGGGTGCTTGTATTCAAACTTGTGCTTTTTAACAAACACTCTGAAAGACTGGCAGCCTCTGGCACCTGCTTTTAGAATCTTCTCTTGTGAAAAAAAAAGATTCAGAAATACAAATGGCTTTTTTAAACATCTGACACAATCTGTTTCACTGGCCTAGTTATATAAAGTGATGCCGAACTCACCGAGTGTCGTAACTGTGCTTGGCCTTTTTGTATTTATAGTTTTTGCTCTCCCCCTCTCTTTTTGTGTGTGTCTCTCTCTCACCATCTTGCATATTGGAGGGAGTGTGGGTGGCCTGCCAGAGAGAGAGAGAGAGAGAGAGAGAGAGAGAGAGAGAGAGAGAGAGAGAGAGAGAGAGAGAGAGAGAGAGAGAAATAGAAAGAGAGCAGGAAGAGAGAGAGGACAGAGAGATGGATCAAAAAGTCAGAGTGGATGGAAGGATGTTGGGAAGTAGTGGCAGAAGGGAGGGAGGAGAGACAGAGGGAAAATGGCAAAACAGGGCAGAGAAAGGGTCAAGAAGAGCAGACAAACATAGCGGCACAAATGCCAAAGAAAGTAGGTTGGGTACTGTGAGAAGAAAAGGGAGACATTTGGAGAAAAAGAGGGCAAAGCATAGATGAAGACAGAAAGAAGCCAGAGTACAGGTTAAAAGACAAGAAGCGATAACCAAAGTCTACTTCAGCTTGTGCTACCACTGCAATTTTGTAGTCGGGTCAACACAAGATCACCACACTATTTCAGCTGTGTCTTTCAGCCACTGGAACTTCCCTTTAATATTTTATTTAATTAGTTGTCTTTTTGTTGAGAGGAAAAAAAAACCTGTTTTGCCTTCATGAGCTTTGCCCTGAACCTTCACAGCCAATTATCTCAGCTCAGCTCCCCCTCTTTCTCCCTCTTTGCCTCGCTAACAGAGACCCAACAAATGTTTCCTTAGAAGCAGTATTCACTCCTACTACAGACATCAGCCCCGAAACTTCAAGATGTGTCGTCTGTTGGTTCAGGGCCTGGATGTGTGCGTGTGTGTGGGGCCCACACACTTCACACTTCCTCCCTACTGACTGAGTGCAGGTGCTTTGGCTTCAGTAGAGTGATAGTTACTGTTGGTGCCCTGAAATATCTGCCAACCACTGTCAGTAGAGGGACAAGAACAAGTGTTAGCCATCTTTTCCTCAAACAGAGTGGCTGGAACTGCATCGCTCAGTCCCCCCCGCTGTCTTCCCTCTTCCCATCTTTTCTCCTGCCCACTGGGAGAGCACAGATTGTAAATCAGGGGTGTGTTTGATAAGGGTTCCACTCGATGGACTGCGGCCGGCACTCCTTCACTTCTTAAAGAGCTTAGTGCCAGAGACAGCGCAAGGGGGGGGCACGCTTTCAATCAATGTCCTCCTTCTCCGAATACACACAAACACACACTACATTGACAAAGATACACATATATACACATTTAAATACAAAAACACCCTCACAATCAGTCCCCTGTAGCAGCTATTTGTCAGTCTGCCCATCTTGGTAATTTACAGTACTGAACGTTCCTTAGTGCCATATTGGCAGATAGACGTGCCACAAACACACAGAGCCAAACAGACACACACAGTGCTCATCCACTCATTATCCTGGCATGCATATGCATAGAATATACACATACACACACTCAATAAACAATAATTATGTTCACATCAGTTGAGCTTGTCTGAAAGAAAGGTCATAAACAACTTCACAAAGTTTAATCAAAGTTCCACACAACTTTTTGTATTCTGAGTAGTAGTAGTAGTAGTTTACTGTTGTTATATTGGCCTCAGAGTTTGCCTCTGCAGCTAAACGCAAATGATGTTATCACAGCACACATACATCGAAGGTCGGATGTTTATTTAGAAATGTTATAATTGAATTTGCTAAGATAGAATATGTCTGTAGTTGTGAATGAAAGCTCATTCCTGACCTCAAAAACATAAGTTTAACATTAAAAAATCCAAAACCTTTTGAATAACATCCCATGGTCAGCAGCAACCTTAACCCTAACCCTAACTCTAACCCTAACCCAAGCCATGTCAACACTTTGTACACATTCATTGTTTTCAGTTATTTGATCTTTCTCTCAATCAAAAGTGTCAGCAAACACAAATACACCAGAAGCCAGTAGTATGTGAGGGGGATGATATTTATGGGAATTTTGGTACATAACACTTCAGGTAATTTAGAGTCATTAGATAGTTTGTCTAGCAGGCTCAGTTGGTGTTGGAGTAGCGTATCACAGCTGAACAGATGGTGGTTTAGACCTCTTTTTGTAAATTTCCCTAACATGTCACACCTCCTGAAAATCCTTGTCACAATTCTTAAATTGTTAGAATCATAAAAAGTTATTTTCATCAAACAGATCTGACCACAATGTATTTCATTCACTTTAATATATGGGATTTTAATTGTTGTCCATCTTGGCATCAGATATTTTTTCACTGGCTTTAAAGCGGCCTTATAATCAGTTCTGCTTCCTCCTTTCTCTAACCCCCCTAAAGAGTGCAATATTTCTACAAGAAATGTCCCCTGCCTTGCCTTGTCTAGAATTGCTCAATGCCAACACCATCAAAAGACAGCAGATCAAAAAACATTCCCCTCATGCATCTCATCCTGAGCCCACCGGCGGATGGAGACCCGTGCGATACCACTGTGCCGCATCTGGGCTATGTGATGCTCTCCAAACGCAGCCCAGCCTGTGTTGCCTGACCTTTCCTTTGATCTGCGGTTCCAGACAGTCAAACGCTATTATAAATAAAGATCACAAACAGGTCATGGCTTTCATCCCTCTAAAGTTCATGGTACAAAAGAGGAGCTTTAGTGGTGGACAGTGTTGCTTCTTGTTGGGTGGATCTCTTGCACATTCTTTGGCAACAAGACAGTTGCTGGTGGCACAGTAATGACAGAAATGGCTCTCGGTCCTAGTCCAGTGCTGTCACGTTAAATGTACTGCATGTGCCACTGAGTATAAGAATGCCAGTATCAAATTCTGAATTAGGTTTCGGTCCTCGGCTGGTTTTCTATCCTAGTAGGTGGTTAATTGCAGCTAAATGCATTCTAATCAGACCCTGATTATATGGTTAGAATGGAAACCAGCAGGGCTCTGGTTCCTGAGATGGGATGAGAATCACCCGGTCTACATAATTACAGTGGTCAACAAGCATCTTTGTTTGAAATTGCACTACAGACACACACACTAATACAGTACACAACAATAACAGGTGTGTGCCACTGGGCTAATAAAAGTATCTTGTCTTCATTTCCCTCCTCCAGATCATAAAGGACCAGAAATTGTTGATTATCGTTGGCGGGATGCTGCTAATCGACTTGTGCATCCTCATTTGCTGGCAGATTGTGGACCCACTAAAGAGGACTGTTGAAGAATACAGCTTGGAGGTCAGTTTGTATTTAAATATTTTTCTACATCTCGCCCAAACTTGCACTTGACTGTGATTTTGTTTATGTTCATAGAATTTGCCTCAGCTGGGAGAGATTCCCAGTGACACAGATTCTTGCTAAAAATGCCTGTGTGTTTAGAGTTTAGGCAAGGAAAATGTCCGCCCTGGGCTGTAGCATGAGCATCTTTGTTGTGCTTGTTATTTTTGGGTCAGGATGTGAGCCATAGCTGCCTCCTGTGCTCATCCCATGGCCGGACATTTGCCAGCTTCGATGTGAGACATTGGCAAGGCCCGCTGGAAAAGAGGCACTTGGCACCAGTTTCTCCTTGCAGGAGAGGTGGCGTGGTGTAGAATTGAAATGAACTCTGCGTCGCTGCGATTGGCTTGAGCAGACTGATTTTTCTGTGATTGGTTCGGGATTTGTCTAGCTTTGCACCCAACTGGCTAACGTGAACATAGCTTTAGCATCAGAGGTTTATAGAGTACGAAGTGTGTTTTTCAGTGTGATATGACATATTTGGACTTTCTTGTTGGAAGTATTAAGGGAATGTAGAGTGTGAATAGCACATCTGCATATGTATTTTCTCGCAGGAATTAGTCTATTTAGTTAAAATGGGATATTTAGTTTTCATTTTATCCATATTTCCTTGATATAAAATTGTATTCGACATGTACAACTGTCTGTATAAGTGAAAGACTCTTCATATTATAATATATCTCATTAACATTAGATACTCATTTGTAAATATGCAACAATCAAAGTTAAAGTTCAGAAAAAACATCTTTCATAACTGTTTATTAGAGCTTGATACTTCTCTATTTCATCATATTGTTTGGGTGTTGTTTGATCACATTTGACAGTGAACTGGCAACATCAGCAAACAACCCACCACTGTCATCACATTTTTATTCCAATGTTGCTGTAAATCCTGATTGGTGCACAGAAAAACACAACACTCAGTTTTCTACCAAATGAGCCCTGCTCACTTCAAACTAGTGAGAAGACAAAATAAAAATCAGACACAGAAAATCTCTCAAAAAAATGCTGAAAATGGTGTGTTCATGTTGGACCCCAAAGCTTATATTTTAGTATAAAGCTGAGAAATGCTTCATTTTCAGTTTGTCCAGCAGAGTGCTTAAAGACTGGGGTATGTTCCATGTGACATTTTTTGTTTCTTTGTTTTGTTTCTTTGTTTTTGAGAATATGAGCTCATGGCTTTAAATAAATGGTTCAGCGTTCCAGTAGTTAAGCATAAGAGGCTGCAAAACCAACGCAGGTGTTAAACACAAAAATAGCTGTAAAACACAGAAATAAGCTCACATTAAACCATTGTAAAATAAATGCATTGTAGAGGTGATTTCTGTGTGAATCAAAATATGCCAGTGAGTTATATTGTACCTGATGTTTTCATTAGGAATGGAGATAGTTTTCTTACCTGTTTACTGTATACGTCCATGTCATATAATTATTGAAAAATCAATTTTTACATTGCTCTATGTTATTCGTTTTATGTGCTGACAAATACCTCAGTGTAACAGGAGAGGGTCTGTTTACTTTACTGCTGCTGTTAACAACTGACAAGCAGGAGCAATTATTCCTCTACAGCTCAGATTAAATCATCTGTCTTTGAAGACCACAGACCATGGGTGCTGCAAAGTGGAGATTTTCCCTAATGAGTTGTCTTTCAAGTCCCCCAGACTTCTGTATGTAGGCCACGAGACTGTTAACTACCTCCCAAGAGCCCAACGTCCTCGGAAATTGACAGCACAGAATGGATCCTCAGTGACCCTTCTACTAAACAGAGGTTATCAGAAGGTCACTGCAGCGAAAGGCAGGGTCAGTGGTGAATCTTTATGGAGACTTCTTTTGATCATATAGAATTGATTTTCATGTTGCTTGTTACCGATATCCTACGGGGGAGGCAAGGGTAGCTGACATTGTCTTGCACCCAGTTTTGACTTTTGCATGTCTTCACTCCTGTGAAGTGATACATGTTGCATATTTAACAGTACTGGAAGATTTTTTTTTTTTTCAAACCTTGCTCCTTGATAAAAAAGAGTCCTCTGGGAGATCTCTGGGGAAGAAACTAGTGTAGAGATGCATGATATCTTGCCAGACTTATTTACATTATTGTGCTCCTTTTGGCGTGTTTGGAAGGGATACTTAACACATTTGTACAACTCTAGACAAAGCCATATTTCCTTTGTTATGATAGCCACTTATATATTTAAGCCTGCCTAAAGGGTGTAGCAAAGTCTTGCTTAACATATTCATTTGTGAATGTTGTCAGTGTGTGCAGTCAGGTCCTCGTGGAGTATTCTCAGACTCTAAGCCCCCGGCCAGGGGAGTGTTGTGAATATATTAACAACTCAGTGTAGGAGTCTGCATCCCCCCTGGGGTCGTGGATCTGCATGCCTGGGCTGAGGCTCCACATGCCTGCCCAGCCTGCCAGATTTCCAGCACCAGCAGCAATGGACCCTCCTGGGCTCAGCTGGGAGAGAGGCAGCCTGGAGCTCCTCTGTGCCCTGGGCCTCCCCGGCCTGTCAGGTGGGACCAGAAACCAGAAGGCAACCCAAATAGAGAACAGAGAGTAAGAAGAAGAGTGAATGATAACACAGTATAGGCAACCATTGTGTTCATGGCAATAAGTGATATCATTTTAAAGAGAAACAAATTAACATATTTAACCATGACCAAAGGAGAGTTAGACGTTCAGAATAATATTAGCTCAGTTCAATAAACTCAACCTCCCTATTCCTTTAAGTAGGTCTTTTTCTACAGGAGACATTTTGACATTTCATCTAACAATAAGAACACATTTGGCTGCACTGCTACTGTGCATATTGGCTCAATGGCACACCGTCAAGGCTTACTGGGACACTTGAATGGAATGAAGCCATCATTAACGTTATTAGTTACACCTGTGCTTTTCCTACAAATCAGAATGTCTACTGTGATGGAGGGCCATGGAGCTGTTGAGTTGGCACAGTGAGGGTCTTCACACAGAATGCAAAAAACCCCCCCCAAAAAACAAAAAGAAAACAGGGTTCCCTCTCCACTCAAACATATGTTCGTCTTATTACATGTTAAATGTTTGAGCTGTGCTCAGCTTTTAACGGGTGGGCCTTTTAGCATGATTTGTGGCATCATGACTAGTTTGAAGGCCATATATTCAACTGACACAAATGTGATGTGTAAACTTGAAGCTGTTAGTGTACAAACACAGAGAATGGACTTTACAGTAAAGTAAGAGGCATCAAAATGTTTGAAATAAAAACGATTTGCATAATTATAGATTCTGGTATTTTAATAGGGAAGAAAGAGTAGATGCCGGTTAAGGATTTTATTGTGGTGATTATAATTTTTTTTGGGAAAAACAATAACAGCCACACATTATTGTTCCGTGTAGAGTATTTTCATAGATATTATAAACATTGTGCAGTCCTCAGGCATTTAATAAACCTTGTAACACATGGATGTATTGTTCAAACCGGTCTTTGTGGATCATATTCCATTTTCTGTACCTGTAGCAACAAGCCCCACAATGAAGGTGGACCCTTGTGTTTTCTAACATATGGCTGTTTTCAGTCTGAATGCCCACTTAGAAGGAAGAGGGGTGATAAGGTGAGGCAGTGGGGTGTTGGGGATTGGGACTATAGGGTCTCCTTGGGGTTCAGGAGCCAATGAGACTAGCTCTGACTGACTTACACTAATTGGCGCAAGGAGAAGGACCATTAGCTACCCAGTTTCCTGTGAGCTCTCATATCATGCTAGGCCACGGCTACCCTGTGACACCCCCTTTTCTCTATGGTGTCTTCTTCTCGCTCTGTCTCTCTCTTTGTCTTTGTCAGAGTGTCCCCTTCTCCCGCCTTGCATTTCTCTTATCCACTGTGGCGGATAGGATGTAACATTGACCTTGGTTTTACAGAACTGCATCTATCTGCTGTACCCAGGAGTATGCAGTATTACAATGTGGTTTTATTGAACTGTCACTGTGCTTGCTGGCCCAATCAAACAGCATTAACTGTATAAACCACCATTCACAAGGCTTTCATTATTGACTCAGAATCAACAGGGGAACTTTTACATTATTTACAAGATATACATACAATTAAGTGTTTTACTGAGACACAGCATATTGAAATGGAAGCTCCTACATGCAACCTGCCATAGTTAAGATTTGGGGGAGAAGATCTCACACATGCTGATCAACTAAGACTTATTCGGTAGAAACATGGACAGAGTCAATCCTCTGCATCACCAGGGATGAACCACCTGCTCTGAATCCATCAAGCTAAGCTTAACAAACCACCATTAGCAAAACTGGGGCATCCCCCTTTGCATCCTTTATTAACATTAGCAAGAAGATGAAACTAGAGAGGCTGACAATAGGTCTTTGTGGAATACTTCATAAAACATGAACGATTTAATACTCTCCCAAATAAAAGAAAGGAGGACCAAAGATCACACACCCCGCGTCTTATTTTATGGCTGCACTTCAAGCTTTCGGTTTTAATTACAGTATGCAGATGATATGCCCTTGACAGAAATGACTTGTGACCTTGACAATGACCCCAACCTCTGATCTGCACTTCAGTACATAAAACCAACTAATGCCGAATTTAATAAAAATGTTGATAAGATTAAAGGCAATTTGGCCAACATGGTAATTGCAACTCCCCCTTCTTGCCTGATTCTTTACGCTGGTCAGACCCCTAAATCCTTACAGCACAGAAAATATTCTGCATATCAGTGTCTTTTTTCCCCCAGAGAGCTTATTGAGAGCAGGAATAACTCAGGCTGCTCCAGGCACATCCTGGGAATGCTGATGGAGACGTTTGGCTGCAGTGAGCAATTAGATCCATTTTGTGGCTCGTTAATAATTGAGCATTTGTTAATGGCGTGGATGTTTCAGCAGCAGAGCAGACTACTGGTTGCCATCAGATTAAACCCTGCAGTACTGCCACATGTTGCAGTGTCACTGTACACACATGTATTGAAGCATGTGGGCATGTCTGTGGATTGTTCAAGATTGTGTTAGTTGCACTATGTATCTGTGTTCATGCATATGAGATTCTGTGTATATTTCAGCCTGTATATGTGTGCGTGGATTGTGTGTGCCCACTCATGCATGGGTATGTTTTTGTACATATGCATGTGTGTTTACGTATAGATTGACACTCTATCATGGACCTGGGCATTGTCTCCTGCATAATGAAGGACAAACTGTCGAGAAAGGATGATTAGCATTCTGGTGGATCCTGCCGCAGACCCCCTCTACTCTAGGCTCTCCTCTTGTCTCCTCTTCCTTCCCCTCCCTCCTCTGTCGTTTTCCTTGGCTTGGAAGCTGCTGCAAGCATCGGCAGGCGGGCTGCAAAAGAATATTGCAGTGTGGCATCACCATGGCAACGGCCATGGTTTCTGACATCCATAACGCGGAGAGCGGCACTGTTGATCCATGAGACAAAAATAGCAAGTTAGGGCTCCCACTTCAGCATGGTGACACATGCAGAGAAGAATCTGTATCGATAGAGAATATAGAGTGATTTGGAAATCATAGCAGAAAACACACACACACACACACACACACACACACACACACACACACACACACACACACACACACACACACACAGACACACACACACACACACACACACACACAGACACACACATTTCCATGCAGAAGTTCAGGAGCTCTCACAGAGATTTCCCCCTGCCTCTCCCTGCCTCTGCTGCCCCCCACCAGTATGTGGTTAGCCAAGAGAGAGAGAAACGAAAGTGAGAGAAAGAGAAAGAGAGAGGGAGAGTCTTATCCCAGTGCATTGACAATGCACTCATCCATTCCCAATATCACATCTCTGCAGTAGCAAGCCAGTATGACTCACTAATGCCAGGTTGAAATATGCCGTTATGAGATGGTGGTGATTAGTTTGAATGTGAGCCCGCAGTGGAGATGGAGATAGGGACCTCACTGCCAGGCTGAGCTCAGGTAAACAGGTGACAGCTGAGATGCAACACTGGTCTGACCAGAGACTAAAGATGACAGTCTTTGGTCTCCATTGAACCTGGGCTTAACATGAAACAGGTGGTCCGATGTGATGTATCCATTTTTACTAATGGCTACGTAATACATCTCAAGTGGCCTTGCTTGTATTGCATTGCGATTTTTCTTGCTCATAGACTGTGAAACATCTGTTGTCACGATATTTAAATTTAATATATTTATAGGATAGAAAAAGATGCATTTGTATTAATATAATATCAGAAAAGGGCATTGTAGACAGCAGACATGCTGGAGGCAACATATGAGAAGGCCAGTTTTTGCATCTGTTGTAATATCTATTAATAATTGCATCAGACTAATTTGACAGCAGACACCTGCTATCATTTGTTCGTTATGTAATCATGTTCTGAATCCATTTTAGTCGCTGTTAACGATTGTTGTTTGATAGTTGTTTGTGGCAGTTACTGTTTGCCTCTCCTTTCCTGTGCCCTGTGTTATGTGAATTCCATCCAGCTGTATTTAGAGGTTTGTATGAATGCAGTGTGGTGCATTGTCACATTTGGATCTTCATTAGATCCTCAACAATTAGTTGATTAATCAATTAGTTGTCAACTATAACATTAATCGCCAACTATTTTGATAGGTAATAAATCACTCTGAGTCATTTTTAAAGAGACAAAATGTCAAATTCTCTGATTCTAGCTTCTTAAATGTGAAAAGTAATTCTAATAATTCTGGTTTCTTTAGTCTTTAGTTTTCTGTCGGACAACATCTTGGACTTAAGGAATAGTCATTGGCTTTTTTTCTTTTCTTTAAAAAAAACTAAATCATTTTATGACCTTTTACAGGCCAACAAAAACGTATTAAACTAGAAAATAATTGACTAATCTCCTGATCAAATAATCGTTAGTTATAGCCCTACAGTTAAGTTATTTTCAATATAGCTTGAAAAGCTTGAAAATTACTCAACACAGTAACATAACTCAATACTTAAATATTGGGTTAATTGTTTTTAATCTTCTTAGACGGACCTTTTTTCACCCATCTCTTCTGTCTGTCATCCTTTTCTCACTTTTGTCAGCAACCTTTCCCAAAGTCCTCTCACAGACCTGCTAACACACTCTGTTGCTCCCACAGGTATGAGTTTTTCTCACATTCAATCCCCTATCTTTTATTTAATATGTTTTCCTTTTCCTCACCATGTATGTTTGCTTACTGTGGAATGGTCTCTCTCTCTCTTTTGCTGCCCACATCTGTCAACTATACATTTCACTTCTGTAATTCTTCTGTAAAAAAATGTTTTACGTCAGAGCTGCGTTACCAGCTTCTTTTCTATTTGCGAAGCCCTCTTTATTCTATACCTCCTGCTCCCATCTCCCTCCTGCTCTTCGTCATTTGGCCAGCACCTACCCCATGGGAGCGCACTGGAAAAGCAGAGAAAATCGAAAAAACAAGCTTGTAACAGCAGTAGACAAGACTCTGACCTGAAACATTCCCTTTTCTTTTTCCTTCATTGCTTTCCTCTCTCAAGTTCCCTTTCTCTCTTTGCTTTATCCTGGCCTTTTTTTTTCTTCCTCTCACACTGTCCTTTTTTCTCTCAATTCACCGTCTCCTGCTTTATCAACTTTCCAATTCCATGTCACCTCTTCAAAGGAAGTGAGAGACATCCAGCTATGTCCCCATCTCCAGCCAGGATTGTGTGTTGGGAAGGTGGGTTGGGGAAAGAGGCAAGTGTGACCAGCGGGAGTAAGACATATGCCAAACAAAGTTCCTCTAACTTGATGGGTGACAAGTTCAGCTGACAGTGAATGTCCTGCTCTTCTGGGAGTCTATGTGGGTTGTGGTTAGCCAGTCAGTAATTGTTTCAGGTGATTTTAAAGAACTATACTAGTGTTTTAGATGTTGCATGACATGTTGCAATTTCACTACAGGTTTTCTTCTGCTGTACCACTTTACAAAAATATTTTTTCTACTTTAGTCTGTCTTCTAGGAACCCAGTGGTTTCAGTTCATGTCTGTTCAGTAATAAAATCTGCCTCCAGACACTTAAAACATTTGAGATAGGTAATACATCACAGTGAACAGTCTGTCACCTTTGCAGTCGAAGATATTGTTTTTATAACCTCCTCCTGGTAGGCGTATCCATGTGTTTCTGGGAAGCCCTGCCAAGACTAAACAGCAACACTTTTTTATTACAAGAAGCTACCATATTCACATTTTCCCTTTTACAAAGACCATGAGTGTGTATTGCTTTTTTCTACAACACAGCTCATCAATTCAACACAAACAGCCTCCCCTTCAATTTCAAAGGTTGGTGTTTCCCACAAGCAATTGAATGCACCAATATGAGACAGGTTTGAATAATACAATATGGGCTTGCAATTCAATTACCATACAGTGATAATATAACTTTATTAGCCCTAGTCTGCAATAATAAGCAAGTAAATTCCCAAACACGCTCTTCACCTCTGCATTGATTTATTAAAAAAGAGACCTTCCTCATGGCATACATTTGAATGTCCACCATAGATACTATGTAGGGCCCAATGACATAGACTCACTAGTTGGAAATGGTGCTTCACACCCATCACAAATTTAGGTTTAACAAAAATAAAGGTGACAGAACATCCACTTTTTTCTTTTACCTGTCTCAAACCTGTTGCAAGACACTGTACATTGAATTATTTACTGTAACAGAATTTACTGAAACCAGTCACTGTCTAAAGGTAGAAACAAATAGTGGAAAATCCAAATAGTGTTGGTATGCTTTGGAAAAGCTGATGTGGATTATATGTAAAAACACCAGTATGCTCCTTTTAATAAAGCTGTTAGACACCCACACACTCACCTGCCCACAGTGTTGTTCCTCCCCCTCCTCCTACACAACACACAGGTTCTCCACTGCAGTCCCAGTCAACTGTTGATCGTGTCAATGCCATATGAAGGACGTGATGCTCTTGTTTCACTATCAGCCTGCTCTGTGAAAGCAGGCGGAAAAGGATAGTACTGTTTGCATTTCATATAATCCAGTTGCCATTTTCGAAATGAAATGTTCTATAGGAAATACCCCGATTTCGATTAAAATGTTCTTTATGATCAGAATATTTTTTCTGAAATTTGTCTTAATCATACATAACAAAACACAAACAAAATAATCCTGCAAACTTATATCATATCAGACCAGGTGTTCTTTGGTAAATACAAAGAATTTATATATTTTTTATTTGATCTCAGATTTAATGTGGACTGACCATATCCCAACCTATAGATACAAAGATGTGATGTGACAAGAACTGAGAATCATAAAGTATTTGTTCTGCAGAATGAAGAGCAATGTCATCTGCAGCATTATCCATGCGGCACTGACACAGCTGTGCTAAGATGGTGCCAAGATGGGCTTTGAGGTTCCTTTGTTAGCCTTGAGTAAAGCACTGGCTGAGATCAATGCCTTTTCAAAGTAAACTGGGTCATTAAGGGATAACCACCACCCACCTAGGCCTTTTCTCATCGACCACCTCTGGAGGGAAGAAGGAAGGGAGAGAACAAAAGGGAAAGCTACTCAGACCTCACACATTTCTTGGTGATTTGTACAGCTGCAAGAGCATCTGAAAGCTTGCCTGTCCCAAAAGGATGGTCATGCATTGTTATGGTTACAGTAAGGTTTTGTTATTGTGTGTGAGATGCATTATTAGATTTCATCAAGTTCTTGTGTTGTGGTGAATGTAAGACATGCAGCTCTACTGTAGGTAGCTCCATTGTTAACAGCATATTCAAATCAGCTCTGCTAATCTGGAGGCGTCCATTAAAATAAGCTTTCTCATCTTGCTGATATGAAACCACATAATCACCTTAGCATTTGAATTTCAAATCAGTTCAATGATGAAGACAAATATCAGACTTTGTTTTGTTGTAGCCGTTTCGGCAAGTATTACTCAGGGAGCTCGGCACAGAGCAGAATGGTGCCTCTGACGTTGGCTTGCTTTTTTGTAGTCCTTCAAGGTAGTCCAAGAAAGTGTGTCACAGGTGTACCTTGGGGATATCCGCTTCTGTTTATAGCCTTGCCAGTTTTTACATGTCCCAGTCAGCACAAAGAGTCACGACTTAACTCCACCTGGACTAAAACTCCAACCTACATAAAGAAAGACTACTGAATTATGAAAACAGAGTTTATGATATAACTTTAAAAACTGGCAAAAGTAAGGACTTACATTTTATCACATTAATGAAAGACAATAACTCTATAAGTTAGGTGAGTTAGGGTGATTTTAACATAACAGAGGACATTAAACATTCATATTACTAAAGTTTGAACACAGGGAAAGTAGACGTACCCCATACACTAATGGAAATTTCGGTAGCATTATTATTCCATGTAGTAGGAAGCTCCAGGTATGACATTGAGAAAAGGGAGAATTCAATGCCAGACTGGGAAAGAAGAGGAGACTTTTGTAGCAGCAGCTCGACCAGCTAACACAATCCATCTTTGTTGTTTTGACAAATCATCTGAGAGAAAGACAAATGTGGTTATGGGCACCATTACAGAGAACAGCTGAGACGATTCGAGAGTTATGTTGTTCCAGAAATGTGCAACAGGTGGATGCTCCCACAGCATGCAATGGAAAATACCATTTGGCTTACCAATCATATACAACATGCATGGTGTTAAATAAATTCATTGCAGATGGTTAGAGTGTTTTGCTACTAGTCAAGAATCCTAATCAAAATTCAAGATCAAGATAAGGCCAGTCCCGTATGCAGTGGTTTTATATTTAAAGTTATATGTTTGGTTTTCGAAAAGGTTTATTTGACATCTGATCGGGCTCAACAGCCTGCATTTTTAATCAATAAAGTCGTTTAAATGTTTTGAAAGCATGTTCATGTTTTTTTAATATCTTGTCTAGACCTTTTCCTCAATCTATTTGTTTTGGGGTGGGGAGGGAAGGTTTCAGAAAACCTGGATGTCTGGCCAAGTTTGCCGTTAACACAAGATTTCGTCATTTGTGTGGAGAATATTTACCCAGTAAGTTTTGCCATGCTTTGGTAATGAACTGGTATTTGCCTTGTGAAGGACAACAGTGTACGGTATGTGTAAGCTGCCAGCGTTATCAGTGAATCATGCAGGAAAGCACTCTAAGGACTGCTTCAGAGGTACAATGTTTGTTGACTCTCTGGCTGGTAAATTGGACATGTGGTTGTGCATGGCTGAGCCTGTTCAAGTGAATCTGTTGAAAATGAAATTGGGTGACAATATTTACCTCTTTTTACTTTCTCTCCACCTCTCCATGTGCAGGGTGATTTTTCTCCCACCCTCACCCTCTGCTTTTGTCCTTCTTTGCACTGTTTTCTTTCTCTCTCTCTCTCTCTCTCTCTCTCTCTCTCTCTCTCTCTCTCTCTCTCTCTCTCTCTCTCTCTAACTCTCTCTCTCTCTCTCTCTCTCTCTCTCTCTCTCTCTCTCTCTCTCTCTCTCTCTCTCTCTCTCTCTCTCCTGAACACAATAAGCACACAATTACTCCTGACCTCCACCATCACCTGCACCTCTCTTTTGCTCTGCTCTCACTTTTTGCCCAGCCCTTTTCCCCTGCTCCTCTCCTCCTGCTCCTCCGGACTTCAGTTGCTAGGCAACAGCTGATTGAGCATGAGGGGGTATGCAATTGACCAATTAGAAGTCTTCCAAATGAAAAGTGGTGTCAGGAGTTTCCACTGTTATACAGCTAAGGCTTTACCTTGTGTATATTGTAAGAGGGCAGTAGATCAGGACATTCTCCATGTATATGTATAGATGTGTTTATGCCACAACATGCACACATTAACACACTCTGCATGCACACAAAGGAATGTGTGTCTGTTTTAGCTGGTTCATGTGCTTGTTTAGAATTGGCTTTAATTGGAATAAACGTGTGTGATGGTGTGTTTTGTGTGTTTTGGGGGTTTATTATGTTATTACTGTGATTCTGTTCATACACAGACAGTCTGCTGCCTGCCCTCCATCATTCCTTGTCTCTATTTGTATCAATATAACCCTGTTTGTTTTTTCTCTCTCTCTCTCTCTCTCTCTCTCTCTCTCTCTCTCTCTCTCTCTCTCTCTCTCTCTCTCTCTCTCTCTCTCTCTCTCTCTCTCTCTCTCTCTCTCTCTCTCTTGCTTTTAAACCTCTTTCCACATTTCCATTCATACAGTGTCTTACTCCCTTTCCATCTTCTCCCTCTCTCCCTCTCTCTTTCAAACTAGAGACACCCTACATCAGTGACCAGACACATCCATCAATGTACCCCCTCCTATGCTCATCTACAACCCTGAGGTTTCCATTATGGCTCAGCAGCACACACACACACACACACACACACACACACACACACACACACACACACACACACACACACACACACACACACACACACACACACACACACACACACACACGATTAGCTAAAGAGTCAAGATGGTGTCCTGATGATGGTGGTGAGCCTGTACGTGGTGGTGGTGGTGGTGATGATGATGATGATAATGATGATGATGATGGTGGCCCCAGAGGCAGTGAGGTGGTGATGATGAGATGCACTCCCTCCTCCATCTATTTGACCATCAATAACCTTGTTATCATTCAGAAAGCTGTTTGTCCTGATAAGCCCCGGTGTGAGTTTAGTCAGCAACCCTTGACCCCAAACAACTATCCAATCAGCTTATTCCCAGTAGGAAATGTTTTTTTCTGTGAGCAATCTTGTAGCTAATTATTGATTTGTTTTATTATTTTGATTTCACTTTCGTTTAAACGTGAAGATCAATTATTGCACAACTTTTCTTTTTCAAATTTTACAATACACAGCTGAATAGTCAAGTGCTTCGTTCTTTAATACCTTTAAAAATACATTCATATTTTTTTGAGCGACCAAAATGTATCTTCAAACAAACTTTAAACAACATGTCACTTTTCAATTTGAATGACCAGCTATCAAAGTCTTCATTTCTGCTAATCTTTGCTCAGTATAGAAAGACCAACCAACCAGTATCCGCTAAGTGTTGGGCCAAGAATACTGTATGACCAAGACCAAGATGATTGCTTTTCCCTTTATTACATCCATGGACTTCAATCAATATGCTACCTTAAATGACTTCAATTTAGGTTGACTTGGTACAAATTTATGTCTTAAACTACAAGAAACTCCTTTGTACATTTGCCCATTATGTGCCTGTTATGATGCTTCTCCTGTGTCTCTATCTTCGTGAATCTGCTTGGCCTCCAATTAGCACATTGTACCCAACACTAAACAACATGAGAGGCTCAGTGATAGTACACCTCACTGTTGTCATTTCATGTAGATAATGATTATTTTCAACAGTAAATTCCCTGCTCACTGTGAATAAGCTCAGTCTTTTTCAGCATGTGATGTTATTCAGCTACAATATGCTCTAAACTGCAAACCACAGTGATGGATTCATGAATAAATTAGCAGCTGTGTGAGATGAGAACTGTGTTATTGCAAGATCCACTGGAGATTATTTTTTCACTCTCTTTTCTAATTACTTTTCATTCGAACCTACAAGCTGTTGCGCACACTAGCGGTGTTCAACTCAAGGACAAGGAGGCACCACTGAGAGACTTTGGTGCCTCAATGACACGTGTGAGGAGAGGTCAATTAGAAAAGGTTAATAAATGATCCCACACACTAGTTTCACACATACACACACACACACACACACACACACACACACACACACACACACACACACACACACACACACACACACACACACACACACACATAGATATAAACATATTAAGTACACATACACATTTGCTCCTAGAAGTCAGGTATAGGAGACCACCAAGGTCGCTCAGTGATGGGGGAGATGAGAGCACTTTGCCACTGCTTGAACAAAGTATTGGCGCTGCCTCAGCACTGTGAGCCCAGGAATACAAATACATTCTGCTAAGTGGAGGAGTTCTTTTACACAAGACCTTGAGCCTTTGACTTTACACTAACAATATAGAGGACCGAAGATAGGAGGACAGGGAAAGAGTGATAGGGGACTCAAGGAGACTCAGTTGAGATGAGAGTGAAAGAAAAGCTAGAGGAAAGGTGAAAAAAGGGCAGGGAAAGAGAAGCATGTGAGAGGAAGAGAGAAGCTAAAAAAGAGAGGCAAAGAGAAAAGGTTTGGAAAAGAGCCAAAATAGGAAAAGGGCTACCAGCATACTACCCATAACTATTGAGATAAAGACGTTAGGGAAAATGAAGTTTAAGATATGTGACGAGAGACGGAGCGAGAGAGGGAAGGGGAGAATAAGGGGTGTCATGGCTACTTATCATCACACTGCCGAGGGTGACATTGATTAGCACTTGCCATCTGCAGGGAGCCTGTGAGCCAGTCGACGGGAAGGTCACATAATTAAACCGCTGCAACAAGCTGGCCGCTGCAACAAGCTGGCACCACGCCAGTCACGCTCCCGCATCTAACTCATCAGAGATGGCTGTGACAAACTGTTGTTGTTTGTTTTTTGGCTTACGTAAGAAATAGCCCCAAAAAGATTATGGCAGCTGTTGAGTATTTCCTGGTTTAATTTGCTGATAATGCATGCATCCCAAATACTAAATGACATCGATGATGTATGAGCAGTGACTTTTAATTCATTGGGAAATCCCCTGCTCATGTTACCCAGTCCTTCAGAGAGATATTTTTCCTTTGCAGGTTTACAATTACACTCAGTAAGTTTTCATTGGATTTACAATATATGTAGTAAATAATCGACCATTCTTTCATTTGTCTACAAAGTTATGTTATGACAGATGTGTTCTGACCTAAGTGGCATCACTTAGGTCAGAACACTGGCTGTTTGTGTGTGTGTGTGTATTTCACCCCGGTTTAAACCCTGCTTTCCTCCTCACCCAACCTGTTATTTTGTTCTCTGTCATTTCCAAAGTCGACTCTTCAAAGAGCCCAGAGAAGGGTTTTTTTCTTCTTTTTTTTTCTTTTTGGCATTGTGAGTGGAGCATGGTGAGATTGGATTTGACCCCTGTGAATTTTCTGCGTACTTTGATCTTAGCATGCATCTTTTTTTAGAGCGAAGCCCACACAGTTTTTTGCTGTCAGCTTGGCAGTTTAAACATTAATACTGCTTAAGGCATTATTAATAATGCTATTTAAATAAAAAGAAGGGGTGGTGTAGGTGATGGGAACAAAACATTCAGGGGAAGATTGTTCCAATTAAGTGGTAATCTGATGTGTAGCATTCTAAGTGGATAACAGCCACACAGGTTACTGTGTTAAGCCTAACTGCCTACTGTCAAACCCAGTCTCAGCCTGACAAATCTATTAATTGCGTCCTGTCTCTTTTTTTTCTTCTTTTAGTTAGTTAATAATACTGAGTTAAATTCTATCTCTGTATTTCCTCCTTTATTTCTGACATAAAGGGCTAAAATTTAAGATGTATAATTTAAACAATTTCTGGATGTTTATTCCTAGATATCTTATTGTGATCCAAATCCCAATCCAGTTCAATATTGGCACCTACTGTATGTTCTGGCTAGGCCTGTAATTTAAACTTAATATTTGTATCTTTGGAATGTTCAATTTATAGCACAAGACAGAACTAAAATATTTTCGAATGACAATAGTTTTAAAATCAAACTCTCTGGGTTTGACAGGTAAATTAAAATGTCATCTGTGAATAAGGACATTTTATGTTCTTGACCCAGCATTTTTATACCTATAATATTATTATCTTGAGTGATCCTCTGACTTAATGCTTCAATAAATATTGCAAACAGTAATGGACTTATTAAACAGCCCTGTCTGGTCCTTCTCTTCAGGGCGAAGGAGTTTGATATGGCTCCATTTATTTTTATTCTTGCCCTTGGGTTATTATACAATGCTTGAATAGTTTTAATAAAAGTCTGATGATGTCCAAATTTCTTTAATACTTCATTTAGAAAATCCCAGTTGACCTGATCAGAAGCTTTTTTTCTACATCAAGGCCCAATAGTACTGCCTGGAGATTTTTTTACCCCCATATATTCACATGTAGCATTCAGCAAATGTTATCTTGGGTCTGCCTTTGCTGAATAAAACCTGTCTGATCTAGACTTATTATCTGGAGGAGGATTTTTTTCAATTATTTTTGCCAAAATGTAGGTAAAGATCTTGATTCAGTACACTAATTGTCCAATGACTCCCACATTCAGATTTATCTTTACCCTCTTTTGGTATCAGTGAAATCACTGCTTCTTTCCAAAAGGGAGGTCTTTAGCACATGATTGAATGTGTCCCTCATTTTTGGGTTCAGCAGATTTTTCAATTTATTGAACCTTGGAGAGGATATTAAATTTGATATTACCTTTTTAATTTCCTCATTTGAACTTATACTAATTAAATGCTTATATTGTTTGTCCCTCATTTTAGTTAATTTTATCAGGTCAAAAAATGTGTCTCCTTGTAATATACCATAGGTGCCTAGAACAGTGCACCGAACCTCATTGTATTGCAACTGATAGTTTAAATGTTCTAATGTACCAATACATGTCCCATATTTGTGATCCTCTTTACACTCCAGTGAGTGTAACAAGCTGTCCTTGGGCCTGGTTTCAACTCTACCATTTCCCCTCCCTCCCTCTTTGTCTCCTGGTTTCGGCAGCCTCCTCTGCCATCCGTAAACCTCCGGAAACACAAAGAGCAGAGGGAGATTATGAATGTCCTGGATCAATACGCTCTGAAAATTCATCACAGGAGGTGGAGGATGTAAACCATATGGTGCTAGTTGAACTATACCCCATCCACTTAGTTTCACTATTTCCTCTTATAGGGCTGCATGACATCCTAGTTTTTTTTGTCAAGGAAATCTTACGCCCCCTCAAGTTTGATTTAGGAGTGGGATCAGGGAAGAGCTAGTGCTCTCACTGAGGTCACAAACATTTAACTCCTTGCAACAGTAGCATGAAAGTTTCCAATGCGACAACATTACAGATTAAGTTATTGAGTTATGTTAGCATAATTTCCAGTTGAAAAAGAAGCGCACCATGCAAGCCATCACTGCTTCATTTAACATTGCATAATGCTATAACTTCAGCCTGAATGCATTGGCCTGTGTGATTGTCACAATGGAACACAGTAAAAGTAGCATGTTGACACGTTAACTATAAAGGCCCAGAACTAGAAATGACTGCTGGAAATTACAGTCATTAATGATGAATTACCTGTCATGTGCGAACTGCTTGTTTATTTCTGTGTTAAATCGTCTGATTGCTTCTCTGTGGCGCATTGCATATTATCAGCTGCAGCGAGGCAGGCACTCTCTGCGTGAGATTTGAATGGTGAAATGTGTCACTGTGGATTAGTGGGAGAGCAGCGACGCAGAAGAAGTGTTGAGAACGAAGAGAGAGAGAGAGAGAGAGAGAGAGAGAGAGAGAGAGAGAGAGAGAGAGAGAGAGAGAGAGAGAGAGAGAGAGAGAGAGAGAGAGAGAAGAGGTGATATGAGAGAGGGACAGAGAGAGGGAGAGAGAGAGAGAGAGAGAGAGAGAGAGAGAGAGAGAGAATGAAAGAGAGAGAGAGAAAGCCAGAGAGAGAGAGAGAATGAAAGAGAGAGAGAGAGAGAGAGAGAGAGAGAGAGAGAGAGAGAGAGAGAGAGAGAGAGAGAAAGAGAGAGAGAATGGCTGGGAAATGATCAGATAGTGGTGAAGAAATCCTTGCATGCTGTAAGCAGAATCAGCTGATTGCCAGTTGGTGTGTGTGTGCGTGTGTGTGTGTGTGTGTGTGTGTGTGTGTGTGTTTGTGTGTTACCATATTTTGCTTTTCACCTGTCTATGTTAATGCATTACTTATTTATGTTTACAGAGGAGGTGTCGTTATCTTTCACACATGCCACCCTCTCCACCCCACATCCACACCTTACCAACATGACTGACCATCTGTCCAGTAATTAACCTGAATGACACACTGTGCAACATTGACCGCCTTACTGCCCTTCACCAAATCAAGTGTGTGTATGTTTTTGTGCATTTTGTCAGCCCATATTTTTATTTTGCCTGGCTGTGCACTACGGCGATGGCTAATGGATGGGTTTGTTCTGCATGCATGAAACAGTGCGTCCGTGATGTAATCTGATGCATGAGGGGGAAAACATGTACAGTTGCAGCATCTTATCTGAGCTGCAATTATATCACCTCTTTTATTCACATTCATTAGTCATTATAAGCAGGCAGGGACAGCTCAGAGGGTAAGGGGAGACAAAGGGAGGGAATGAAGGTGAGGGGGGGTCAGATTGAGTTAGAAAGAGCAACAATAGTCACTTAGAGAAGAAACAAGAAGAACATAGCAAGAGGGAGAGCAAAGAAAGTGTGAAAACTGTAAATTGGGGTTGTACCTGATACCGCCACATTGAAATTTCATAGTCAATGAAGGTGAAAATGCAGACTCACCGTGCCTTGGACTTTAAGATCCTATGGGAGGGGCATATGGTGTGTGTGTGTATGTATGAATGAGTGATTGCAATGTTGCCCTGCAGTTTCAAAATAGCCGTAACAGCAGTGCACTTTTTCTTTTATAGAGAGTAATGTATCTGCAGTGAGGTATCAGGTTGCAAGGACCCATGGAAAAAGCTACATTTCCTCTATCTGTTACTTTATGTATTTGTACCATTTCATCAAATCATATACATTTGCCGTATCTACCATTTGTGTATTGTTCTCTAATAGGATTAAAAAATACACATTTTCAAGTCTGTCATAAAACAATAAAGGCTAATTGCAGGGGTGTTTGTGGACACACAGACACTATTTTTACTCTCATCTGAATCACAGTGTCTTCAGTTGGCATTCATTTATTTCAAAGCTTGATTTTTACAGTGCACAGCACCCATTCAAAGTTTGGACACACTTTCTCACTCAAAGAAAATGTGTCCAAACCTTTAGACTGATACTAAACATATGCATATACAGAAACATGTTCAATATATAAATACGTATACAGTTTACATTCCTTCACAAGACATACTGCTATTGATTTGTGCTCAGATTAAATGTGCTGCCGTGTCCTCAGAATGAGATTCACGTAGCCGCAAGAGCCTGATTGATTGGGGGATCGATAAGGTCGCAGAGAAATGGAGAGACGAGAGATGAGAGAGAGCAAGGGAGAGAGAGAGAGGGGAGGGGAGAGAGAGAGAGAGAGAGAGAGCGAGAGAGAGAGAGAGAGATGAGAGAGAGAGAGAGAGAGAGACAGAGAGATGTATTCGCTGTTCTTCATTACGCCTATAAAAGGAAGAGAAATGAGAAGTAGCAGCGAAGGGAGTAGTAGCAATTTTGTTGCAGCACAGGTCCAACTCAACCCTCAAGTACTTTATTGCATTATGCTCCTTACAGCTTGTGCAATGTAGTAAAGAAATACCACATGTGTGTATTAGTAAGGTGTGAATAATCAGCGAGAATGGCATTGACATGTGGAATTCCTGTGACAGGGTAAAAGAGGGCTGAATGTCAACTTATAACCCACATGTATAAATGTGAGACAGAGGAGCTGCAACTAAAGTGGGACAAGAGGAGCCGGAGTGAGCGTCACAGAGAGGGACAGACAACTCATCAGAGGACTCATCTGTTTGAGATAGCCTGGTATAATTAACAAGGCTTTGGTTTTTAATTAATCTGCCTGAATCAGAGTAGAAATTCTATTCTTACATTTTGGGCTAAATGAATTCAAGGACACGCACTCAAACAGCAAAGTCCACAGACTGTGTACTCCTGTCTTTTTTTCCTCTTTCTTCTCCCTTTCTTTCCTATTTCAGTGTGTTTGTCCAACACCTTCTCTTCCCACCTCTTTATTCAAATAAAATCTGATATGATCTAAATCTAGCACCATCAAGTAAACACAGAGGGGAAAATTGTGTTTCCAGCATAATTCTAGACCTTGCTTGCTAGGGAATGCGCCAACCCTGCAGTGCCCTCCGATGGTGGGTCTGTGCCCAGGGAGGACAGCAGGGCAGCACCTGGTGATGATCCCAGTGGCCAAACTCAACCAGCTGAGCCTTGAAAACAACCACCATCTGACCATCTGACGATAATAATAATCTCTCTGTCACACTGCCAACTCCATGTGGCCCGGACATCAGAGAGAAGCTATTACTCCGCTTTGCTGGGGTTTACTCTCTCTCTCTCTCTCTAATCGCCTATCTCCTGTTCGATCGGTTGATGCTATGCTCTGGAGATCACAATGTCTCTGGATACATACTGTAGGTGTCCCCCCCCCCTCTGTTTGTTACTCTGTCTGTGGTCATTGACAGACATGTGTAGTAAAGTAAAGAAAAAAAACATTGAGAGGTTGGTAGAAGAGAGTGTTTCAAATAGGCACTCCACCAATATTGAACATGAAGCTTGTATTTTTGTCACAAGGAGTAATATTCAAGTGTGAAAACTGTATTTAATATACTGTATTTATACATTGAATGTCTTCTGTGGCAATGGTTTTGGTTTTCTTAAGTTTGAAAAATAAACCTAATGATATCATCTTGGTCATTTATCAACCCTGATGATGTCATCAGCTTTGTTTGGGCTTAAGAATGTCTCTGTGTCTACACAGGAAGTGTAGGTTGAGTAGCACATTAGCAGCCGCATCGTCCTCCATCTGAGAGTCAGAATGCATTCTGGCACAAGACTGAGTGTAAGTCACCTGCTTTATAGCAATGCTCAGAGCTCAAAACACAATCACTGTTTTTCTGAGTGTAAAACAGCATAAAAATAAGCTTCAGGTTGAGGTTATGTGTATTCTTTGTGGATTTGATTAAATATCTGTTCTCTCAAAACGTGCTGTTATAATGTAGACTAGACACACTGTTAAACTTTTGTGTTTAAAGTGGGCATTAAGGATTCAGGGAGGGACCCTGTAGTACTAAATGTATACACTGACATCTTAGCCATCTGTGTTAAAATATGGGATGCTATGCTGAACGAGGAAGTTGTTTATCATAATTGGTCTGCAGCCTGTATTGCTTGTTCTATGTGTCAACACTGTTACTACATCTCCCGATCTTTGAATTGATGAGTAAAATGTTAAATTAACTGATAGGAATCAAGTCATGCAGGAAAAATACAAGAGGAATTTTATTTTTCAAAGCCCCCCGTCCATTCAAAAGATTCTTGTTCCTACAGTTGGATTTTTGAGCCTCACTGTGCAGAATGATGTGTGTGCAGAGTTTGACACTAGAAGGCTATTTTCATGTTCATCTGCTGAAGGGAAAACATTTCTCTGTGCCCACCTTAAATCAGAGTTTAAGACTTGTATTTACAGCATGAGCATGATTTTGTGACATCACAACTGGTTGAGGAAGCAATCATGGTGTGAAATGGATAATTGAAACGCCCAGTCCACAAACACTGAGCACAGTGAAGTAGATGTATTTTCATAGAAAAGAGCACACATCTTAAGAATGTCTAACTCAGAAACTGAACTTTTTTGTGTAAAAAAAACACATCAGAACACAATGATGATTCAAAGCATAGTAGTTTTTTTATGTCAGAATTTTGTTGTGCCTACGCTCAGATGGTCACATTGCCACCTCTATTTATCATGCATACACGTCATACATACTTACACACATACATACACCTTTTATCCCTGAATTTTGCATGAGGCTCTCACTGTGATGGATCTGGATGGCACATGACATAAATCAGACAGATAATGACATTCATGACTGTAAGCGGCAGTGAAATCTCCGCAGCGTGATTGTTTTGCATGTGTTCAAAACCGAATGAGAGGCCTGTGAAAATTGACTTCGAGATGGTTTGTTTTTTGTGCATTGGATAATGGACTGTACCAGACTGCAAATCTATTCTGTTACTCTTAAAGCTTTCCAGCCCATCACTGTGAAAAGCATATGTTCCTCCTAAAATGGGAGCACAATGAGAGTCTGTTTGTCCAAAAGCATTTGTCTTGTGCTTTGATCTGCTCCCTAAATAGGCACTTTCTTGGCATCCCTTTTACCCCTTTTAACTGGACCGGTAGGCAAGGCCAGCATCAGTGAAGAGATGTTTTTTAATCTATGGCACAAACATATTGGATTGGAGATGAAATAGGCTAAAATTGGATAATGTTAATGTGTGTGTGCTTGTGTTCTCGTACTTCAGAGGCCACCACTGAGGTGTGCGCGTGTGTCAGATGACAAAGGGGAAAAAGGAGCTCCCTTTGATGCTGACTACACAAATTGCTACCTTGTGAACAGCTTACTTGAAATGTTTTTTGACAGTTTCATTTTCAGGCGCAAGATATGTATCTGCCCTTTAACCTCATCTATCGCGAATCCATTTTATGTTTTGCAATATATCAGTGTCTTTGCTCATAAAGTACATTAGAAGCACTGGTTCCTGACAACACAAGGCAACACAAATCTGTTAATCTGGTGAGCAGGGACACTGTGATATGTCATTGATACTTTGATTCTTACTAGTCTAATTTGGGTTAATTAACTATCAAAGTGCATGTCAACAAATTAAGAACACTCACTGTGTTACTGCAGTGATCAATCACATGAAAACACCTGGCTTCAGCTTCCCGTCTGCGGCAGTACCTCACCTCAGTTATCCATTACTCAGGTGGGATCTTCCTATGCTGTGATTGGTGGGGCTGCATCATTCTCGAGTGTGACTGGCTGCTGTCCTTGGGGAGGCAGGCGATGGCAAGCTAGTGACAGCTGAAGTAATTGACTGTTAAGCTCTCATGGATTTACTGCCTACTGCTGATGTAGCAGTTGGCTGATCAGCTTCTACTGTACACACACTGATGTTTATATACCCTATTTTCTTCTCCCTTTTACACACACACACACACACACACACACACACACACACACACACACACACACACACACACACACACACACACACACACACACACACACACACACACACACACACACACACACTTAGCCAGGTGAATAAACTTCAACAATGCAAGGTGTAAATCTTTTCACACCTTACTATACAATCTACTTAATTGCATGTATATTGTACTGCATACAAAGTGCAATAACACATTGTTGTACTATGTGTTCTGTTACAGAGGGTGCAAGGATAGAATTACGGTGTCTGTGTTACTGTTTCTCCTTGGGCACCAGTAGCTAACCATAAGGTGTTGTGTTTGTCAGAGCCAAGCTTTAGCTAGGTGGAGAGATGCCCCTGGGAGTCTCTGACTCACCCATGCTTGTGTGGGTATGTGCGTGTATGTGTGTGTGTGTGTGTGTCTTCCATGCAGAGGCTCTGAGGTGTTGGCAGGGCTGTCATATTAAGCCAATGGCGTTGAACTCATTGTGTCAGTTCCTGCAGGCTGCTATTGATGCTCCTATCGTACAACTCTCTCCTCCTTGCCCTCAGTGTGGCACATTGGCCACATTCTTGTCACTACTTGCCTCTGACACGTGCATGCAGGCACGTGGGAGTATGTTTGCCATTGTGCCTTTGCAGCTGTGCCAGAGTGCGTATGTTTGGGTGTTTGCCCACGTATGTATTTTTATACGAGTGTTTGCAGGCTTTTTTCCTGCTCTCACAGAGCATCATGGATCTCCTGCTGCATTTCTGCATCATTAGGTCTTTCCCCAAGGTCAAGCGAGAGACTGGACCCCACAGGCAATGGGTTGGTGTGAAGGAATTTTCCTCTCTGTCCTCTGGTCAGGCCAACCTCTCCTCTAAGTCGAGAACCCTGGCACTAAAGTAAACAATCTTATAGCGCAGTCTTTGTGTTAAGACTCCAGCCTTCATGTCACCTAAACAAATCCTTAGTTGGATGTGGGACATATTAGCTATTCACACTTCTTCCTTCAGATTTTGGGGCAACATTCAGGTGTCATCTTCATGCACTAGAGTTGTATCACAGGGTCTCCTTAATTGATTAAGTGTTATTAAATCCTTTTGCTTAAGACATCAAAGGTCTGCTGATAATTCTGAATTAACCAGCTCCATGATTTCCATCACAATTGGGACCAGAGAATAGAGAACACAGAGAGAAGATGGGAAAGGAGGAGGAAGTGAAACAAGACAGTAGTGTATTAAAAAAATATGAAAAAGCAAAGGAAAGCAGTCAAGCAAACTGAGAGGCCAAATTAAATATATTGAGACAAGACAGATTTGGGTGAAACAAAATATGGAGTTGGCATCACTTGAGGATCACAAGTTGGAAAAGAATTAGAAGAACAGAGAGAGAGAGAGATAGAGAGAGTGTGAGAGGGAGAGAGAGAGAGAGAGAGAGAGAGAGAGAGAGAGAGAGAGAGAGAGAGAGAGAGAGAGAGAGAGAGAGAGAGAGAGAGAGAGAGAGAGAAGAACTACAGACAAAAAGCAAAAAGTGAAGGGATACTGTCTAGGCCTGGAGGAGTTTCTGTAATACAGCTGTACTGTGTAGTTGATACTAAGTGTTGTCTTAAAACACCTGAAAACTGCCACTGAGGCGGAAGAATTTCTTCAGCTCAAACGTCCTTCCACCTGCAGAGACACCTTTATTGAAGCAAGCGAAAACATAAGGTTCACATAAGGTTGGTCACTTGACTCCTGTAAGGATGATATTACTTAATCCTAGAAAATTCATGTACAGTAATTGGACATGTTTGCAGTTTAGTGTAGCTCTCCAAACACCTGAGTCCTGTACTATAGCTGAGGCCAGCTGACAAAGGGCTGCGGAGGAGAAGGGATGTATTGTGCTGTCTTGTCCCATTTACTTCCATGCACTTTCACACACACTTGAGCTTAGCTAGCACTGCAGAAAACATCCATTCCAACAAGCCATTTAAGTAGGTTTTGTCACAACTTGGCTCATAGAAAGACAGAGGGAGATCACACATGGGCCATAGTTATAAAGATTGATTTAACCCCACTAAAGTAAAAAAAAAAAAAAAAAAAAAATTCAAAGGCACAAAGATACAGAAAAAGTTGATCTGCTAGTTTCCTGCATTTCCAAGTTTAAAGAAAGTTTACTTCAAAAGTCAAGTAGCGAGCACCTGAAACTGGGTGGAGTAACAGAGCAAGACAACATTTTTTACTTTATTGGCTGTTTTAACTTATAAAACAAGTAGTATTTAAGATTAAATCTGTGATTTTAAAAAATGTATATTTGTGAAGGAAATTCAAAACAAGAGACGGGAGGGCTGAAGAGCAGGAAAAAGTTAGATAATGAGATGTTTAAGATAACAATGGTATGGAAAAATAGGAAAAAGGGAGGGACAGAGTTATATAACAACAGAGGACAAAAAAGTTTATGAGTTCTGTAGCAGGCACAGTCCCCAATCAAAGACACACTAGTATATGCATACAGTAAGATGCAAAATTGCAGTCAGTATAAATATTACCATCTACATCTTTGGAAAAGTAGACAAACTGTACTCAGAGGCCTCTACCACTAATACAGTACAGTACACTGCGGTTCCCTTGTGAATAACACAGCCAATTAAGCAGCTACAATACAGGGCTCCTGGCAACTCAGGGCCTCAAAGGACTTAATTACTGCTCTTGGTTTGTGGGGACAGAGGGAGAGGTAGAGAGAAAGAGACACAGAGAGACAGATTCCTAAAAAGAGGACTGCGTGGTCTCCCTCTACTGGAGGTACAGAGATTCTTATTGTTTTCTATAAGCAACAAATCAACTATCATGATGATAGCAGGTTTCCAGAGAATTATATTGTTAGGCTGTTTGCTTTTTCATATGGGGAAATGCCTCGTGGGGGTTTCCATAGCCAGTTTTCTCTTCCTGCATAAAGGATAAGAAAAAAATGAATATTTGCAGAAAGGTTGAAATAGGTCATTTAAAGTCTGCTTTCTTATTGTGTTGAATCACTGTTGCATTTGATGTTATTAGGTACTGGAGCGGGAAGTACCTGCAAGCAAATTCATTCATTCTGTGAACATATTGCTCTCGCTTGTGGCGGGTTTAAATACAGTGGGTCCGCCTGTTCAATTAATGTTAACATGGCAGATCATTGCCAGTAATTTCCTGAGGAAGATATTATACGATATAATAAGATGGTCTGGTATCAGACAGTGTAAACAGGGAGGGAAAGAAAATGAATGGAAAACAATGGAAATGATTTCCTGGCAGTAAAGGGAGATTCTGGCACACATTTGTTTGACAAAGGATGATGGGAAATGTAGTGTAGCTGGTAAAATGAAAAGGGGTTATTACTGACATAATGATCTCAGGCTTTTATTTCAGCGTATTGTGGTCCATAATTAGTGGGGATGGTTTGCAATAAAAGACTGGCACCAAAGGCCGTTTTGGTATTGAACAAAATCGAAAATTATAGCTTTGAGGAGAAAAGAGAGAAAAGCAATAAGAACGGGTTGAGGCGGGAGTGAAGTGGAATGATGAAATAAGAAGAGGGAAAATGTCATCAATTAAGGTCATCTTTTGCCTTTCAATCAAGAGCTGGAGCTGAATTATGTATAGGAAATTTGCCATTAAAATGAGATTTATGCAATGTATCATTGTCTGGAGCAGAGGACACAGAGCGCTGTGTTTGTTATATGAAACTGCAGAATAAATACATCTGCTGCTTGTGTGTTATGCCTCACTTTGGTCATACACCTCCTGGGAGTGTTGATTTACAGGGACACCAAGAGTCCATCTGTCCTGGAGTGGACTGTCTGTCCTCCTGAAGATGAAGTTTGGAGTCATCAAACATTGGTTTGTCCTCAAACTGGCAAACAGGACAGAGTACGACTCATTTTATGGACCAGAAAAATCGCTTGAAGGGGAGCGAGAGTGGGTGAGGTGATGTGTGAGAGTAACTTGTCATATCTGATGGCTTATCCCCAGTTCTTGGTGCTTTCCATTTGTCACTGAATCAACCAGGATTTATGAGCTTCTTCACAGCTACAAATCCTGATTATGGATAACAACCCAGTTTTAAAAAGATTGTGTTTGTGTGGACGATGGTTTAATTTACCTGAGGTCCTGGGGACCTCAGGTAAATCCCCACATCTGGGGATGTGCTGCGTACATACACAGGTATATGTGTGTATATATATCCAGTTAAATGCACAGCTGTGTGCAAACCCAGTGGAGAAAGTTCTTCTCCACCTCTGCAGTGATGTAATACCATACCTCCAAAGAAATGCGCCCTCCTCCCAGCAGTATACAAATCTCATTAACAGTATTCCCACTTCTCTGGCATTATACACCTCCCAATAAATCCACCTAATCCCCCAGTACATTATAAACTTCCATAATGATGTACCCACCTCCTCCACAACTGTGGCAACTCGGCAGTTACAGTTACACCTAACATACAGCCCTTATGTTTGCAGTGTGCAGATGGGCAGTTGGATGTAAGCTAGTGTTATGACAGGGAGTTATGTTAAAGAATAGCAGTAATAAAAGCAGTTGGAGCCTATGATAATAAAAGCCTTAGCTTGCAATGTAACAGACTGCTAGGCTATACCACAGGTTTTGCATATTCTAATGAGCCCAATGTTCAGGGTTAGCCGCTTATACTAATGATGCGTTTAGCTCTTAATAAATCAGTTAAGGCAGCTCCCTGCTGGAGCTCAGGGAGCTGCACCCGTGTGTGTGTGTGTGTGTGTGTGTGTGTGTGTGTGTGTGTGTGTGTGTGTGTGTGTGTGTGTGTGTGCGTGTGTGTGTGTGTGTGTTCATCTCACTGTGTGCATATTTTATTATAATATAGCTATGTGTGTGTGCCATTATGGTGTAATTTTGTGAGAATGTATAAGTGAGTGGGTAAGTCTGTTTGTGAGCACTTATCAACTTGTTTCCATCTTAGTGCTTGTGCCAGCATGTGTGTGTTTTGTCTTAATTTAAGTGTCTGTCTGTGTGTGTGTGTGTGTGTGTGTGTGTGTGTGTGTGTGTGTGTGTGTGTGTGTGTGTGTGTGTGTGTGTGTGTGTGTGTGTGTGTGTGTGTGTGCCCTTTGCCTTTGCTTTTGCATATGTGGATGGGGTAGTAGGTTCTCTTTCGCTACTTTGAAGAGTCTTCTTTTGAAGTTGTGGTACGAGCAATCCATGAAAAAAGATGTATCCAAGTTTCAAATATCATTGTATCTTTTGCTGGTTCTCTTTTAATTGCCCCCTTCTCTCAACATAACTGTGATGCAAATAACAAGAAGGGCGATGGAGAGCATGTATGCAGAACTACAGCTTTTCTTATGTTCTGCCGTAGAACACTTAAAACTTCCAAAACATGTCAGACAATGAAAATTACTGTAGTGGTGCTTAATACTGGCTGGTGTGATCTTCACCTCTGCTGACAGCACTGTCAGGAGCACAGAAACTGACATTTTATCACTGAACCTGAAATTTTACTCGCAGCCATCAGATGACAACAAAGGCACTCAAATGTGACTCTCAGGTAAAATGTATGACTTGACACGTACACTGACACATCACGACCAATTTAATGGTTCATAATAAACCATGCTGAGCAATCTCTACTGGAAACAGGGGAGGAAACACCATGTGCATATCTTAGTCCAGAGCAGTCATCCAAGAATAAAAAAACAGAAAACTGACCTGTAACCAATTGTGTGTTTCCCTGCATGAGGCTGGGGTTTGGTGCCAATGTTGAGGCACTGGCAGGTCATCCAGTTATCTAAAAGACATTAGAATATGTCCCTTTGTCAAAACAGTATTGTGCCAGCTACTTGCAGAGAGCAAAATTTTAAAAAAAATCATTCACAATTTCATCATGCCACTGCCAATTTGGCACAGTGGTGAGTAGAAGGTCGGTGGGACATGGTTCTATCAGAGGGATTAGTCCTCAAATGGGATTACAGGCTTGTATGAAAAAAGGAAGAAAAGGCAATGGATGCTCAACAAGCAAGAGAGCAGAAATATTTAAACGCAGACAGACACATTCAAGTAAAGAGATCATTTTATCATCATTAGTGGGGACGGGGAAAGGAGGGGAATCTTTAGAGGGATGGAAACTGTATGGTGAGATGTGAATTCTGTAGTTTAATGGAGATTAAGGACAGTAAGATTGGAGTGTGTATGCGTAGAAGTGGCATAGAGAACAGTGAAATTATGTTTTATTATATTCTATTTTTAAGTTTCATCTTATCTCATCTTATTTTTTTTGTTGTTGTTTTGTGGGTCTACCTTCTCTTCCTCTCTGCTTCTACCTCCTTCGCTGTCTCTCCTAAGTGAGCCAGAATAATATCTGTGAAGATGCACTGGAGCGGAATATCCTGGTCACCCATCCGGTGTGACAAGAACACTACAGTAAACCATACACACACACACACAGACACACACACACACACACACACACACACGCACGTACAGTTAGATGGTGTGAAGTGGGATGGCTGAGACCCACATGGCTCAGAGTGCCAGCGGCGTCTTGCTGCCCTGCCACCATCATGGCCCCTCTGCATGTAGGTCAGCCTCGGCCAGGGGCACACCACCCTTACCCTGCCTCTCTTTCTCCATTGGCTCCCTCCCACACTTCTCCCAATCCTCTCTTACCAGCTTTTTCCTTCTTTCCATTCTTTTGTTTCTCTTTCTACAGCAACACTATTTAACCACTTAAAGATTAAGATGGCAAATAATTGTATACCAGTTGATGTACCACAGATCTGCTCTCTCTCTGTGTGTGTGTGTGTGTGTGTGTGTGTGTGTGTGTGTGTGTGTGTGTGTGTGTCTTTGTGTGCGTGTGTGTGTGTGTGTGTGTGTGTGCGCGCGGTATGAAATTCAAAACTGACTTTGACATTAATAAAGTAAAAAGGGGAAAACCTATTCGCCTCAGTATTACATTATAAACACTTATTCCCTATATAATGACCTGCTGTCGCTCTCCAGTGAAAACGACATATCTCCAAATCATCATCTCCAAATCTTGTTTTCAAGAGCCCATAAAACAGGCCTGTTTTCAGCAGTGACAGTGCATTTTCCTGATAATCCAATGGGTTTATTTTGCTTTAGAAGAAGGACAATTTTCTCGGCCCATAAAGCAACACTTAATCCTCTAGTTTATCAAAGATATTCAAAATCTTTTGTTGTAAACACCTTTTAATTCTGAATAAACACACATGTTCTTTATAGAAACTGGCTACATTCCAGTACAAATGAGCTTTAGATGTCACATACAGTATAATGTTGATTATAAAAAATTAAAACCTAGAAGCAAGATGCAGATGATGATTGAATATGAGTATTGTAAGTTGAGCCAAATATTGTCAAGATGAACAATGCAAAAGTTCTCTTTCCTGATTTAGTTATCCAGAACTTTTCAGAGCGTGACAGATGCAGTGACTGTGCATGACATCTGATGTTCGTCATCTGAAGTTCAAGTCGTGAGCCTCATCCGGTGATGGAATCAGGTGCTTTCCTGTTATTGCACACATCCCAGCAACAGCAGAGAAAAGGTGCTTTATAAATCTCATCTCCTCAGTGGGGAGGCATAGGTTGTCAAATTGGAAGGCAGAACTGGTTTTATACTTCACTCTAGAGACGAGGGTGGCATCATGCAGTATAAAGGAGTGACACAATTCACTTAATCACCATCGAACCTCTAAAGATTCAGCCACTACCTGCTGTGTAGTTTCTTAGGTGAATTCACATGAACATGACAGTAAAAAATCATCGTAATTCCTTGCGTTTTACAAACCTTTTAAAGCCACTACCTGCTGTTGTTACAGAATTGTGTGATTGTATTGTATCGTTTTGCTGGCATGTCACTAGAAAAAACGTCCATGCAACAATCTAAACATTGATAACTGCTAGAACTTTGTTTAAGTTCCAGTTAAATTGTCATCTAATCTGCAATCACAGAAAGACACACAACAAAAACACACACACTTTGTACTATTTAGCAAGTATTTCTTTGTCCATTACCTAATACATTTTATTTTTGGCAAGTAAAAAGCAGCATATGGGCAAACAGCTTTGTTGCTAGCAGTAGAACAGGAATATGAGGGGGAAATTGGGAGCATTCACTCTTAAAATACAACAATTAGAGCATTTACAGCTACAGTTGTACCAGGAAACTATATGCATATGGACGATTGGGATCAAGGGCTGCTTGGATTAAGGTGAGGCAATCAAAACTGCTGTGAAATAAGATTAAGGTTGACATCTGGGGAATTGCTGGACATGCAGTTGCTCTGTCGCAGTGAGCCTGCAAGAACATTTCTCCTGAATGGTTCTCAGCTCTTTTCTCCTGGCATCACTAGTTTCAACCTCACTGTCCAACCAGCTGAGCTAATCACCCACTGTGAATGTCCTCCTATCTGCTTGTCTAAAGGCCATTACAGCTGTTCAGAACTGCATAGAGGAGTCGTGAAAACGGTGCTCGCTGCTTTTCAGATGACTTCCTACAAATTACTGTGGCACCAGGATGCCTTTCATCTTCCCATCTATTTGCCCTCTGTGCTACTGATGCGTTTTCCCCCCTCTTCTTTACTCTCCACATCTCACATCCTGATTTTTTTACATTCCTTCATTCATTCTTTACATGTCTCCATCCTTGTCACACATTTCTCAATATGCTAAATACTTGCAGTTGCATCTCTGGCTTTCCCAAGTACGTGAGACTATAAATAATATATACATATTGCATTGCATGATATTGTAGGACAGTGTATATGGTACTTCTTGGCCTGCTTCTTCATCAAACCTAAAACAGTAATTACCTTAAGACAGTAGAGACAGGCTGAAATAACATACAACAAATGGTACACATCTCCATTCACATATATAGACAGTTGATGCCACACAGGATCATGTGTTTGTGTTTATGTGACATCTCTATCAGACAGCGCTCAGTGTGTGTGTATGTGTGTGTGTGTCATTCTCTCTCTCTGTCTCTGTGCCCAGGCAAACAGTTGGCAGTGTTGCTACCCTGGGACTCAGCAAACACGACACCATCCACTGACGTTTAACACATTACCAATCACAAATCAGAAAATCTGAATTTGTTTTTATTATCATTTAATATACAGCATATTAAATCATTCACTGTTCTAACAGATATTTCCAATAGCCTCGGCATACATAAATGTAAATTATTTAATCCCTGAAGTAATCACAGCACAGTAATGTTATGCAGCATTTTTATGATAAAACTTTTACGATCTCGAATGAGGCCAAAAAAAATCTTCCCATTTACTCTCCTCCTGGCTTTTTCTGTGGCTTTCCCTCTGTCATTTTTTATCACCATAATTTTCTCTTTTTCTAAATACTACACTGACATATTGCTGCAAAGCTCCACCCACAATACTTATCTTTTGTGCCCATTTCGTCTTCATTCTTTCACCATGGTGGAATCTCCTCTGTTGTAATTGCCAGCATGAGTGATGGAGTGTTTCTGTCAGCGTTTGCCTGATAGCTCGTATGTACACGCACATGCACTTTTACACACAAACAATCACTAATACACACACACACAAGCACAGCCACATCACGTATGTGTGTTCACAGAATGTGCAAACGATCGCACCCATGGGGACATATGCTCTCACACACACACCTCTGTGTGAAGTAGCTGCAGGTGACAATGAGTGAGCTCTCCATTTCCTCCCTCACTTGTTGATCTATCTCTCCCCACTCCCTGCTTTCCACCAGGCCAGAGGCCATCATATAGTCAGAGCGAGATCCATATCCAGAAACAAGCCCCGCCAGCTGTAATCTGCTGGGAAAGAGTTGAAGGAAAACAGGCATACAGGATGCTCTTCATGGCTTCACTTTTCTTTTATGTGTTTGCACTTTTATATTGCGCGATAAAAGATTGATTTTAGAGGTTTGTTTTTTTGTGCATGTTATAGTAAGTTTACAAAAAATCTTGGGGCACTTAATCGATTTTACGTAAGAACTCTTGATTATTCTTCAACAAGAGTATTACTCAGCCTGTGAAAATAGTTGTGACTTTGGATTGAGCTCTCTTATGTTTGACAAAATAATGAAGATTAATCAAAGCCTGCATTACAGACTGCAAGTGTAGGAGTTGAAAAGTTAGCATTTACAAGGCAGATTAGGGTCAACATACCTCAGCCTCTGCTTCTTTTGACCACTTTTTTCTTTTAGATCTGTCTCTTTCCTCATGAGTAAACTTTAGTGCAATACTAAAATGAGTTTTTCAATGTAATTTGCTTCCTTTCAGGCAGCTGCTGATTTTATAATTAATTCAGTACAGTTTGAAAATAAACATGAGGAGACTTCACTTGAGACAGATAATTCATCACAATGAACATATTCATGGTTAGTTTTATTTTTGTCAAAGGTACGTCATTGTTGCATGGTAACTGATTTGAGAGTCAATTACTGAACAGCATCCCAGTCACACGTTTTGTTAACAAAGAATCCAACATGAAATAGAAAAGAAGAAAATATGGGCGTTGTTATAAAGGGATAGTATCTATTTTGATTGGATTAGATTTTTCAGCTGCTAATTCTTAAATTTTAGATTTAAGAGCCTCCCAGTTTCACATTCATGTACCAAGCTGGGAGATTTTTTTAATCAAGTGTAGTAAATGTGCTGCAACAAGCTCATTGTAGAAAAAATAAATTGGCTGACAGACAATGTCCTGCTTCACTATATCATGAAACATTGGCCTTTATTTCTATCTTCTGTGCATTGTGTTACTCTGTATATACATGTGTTTAAAACGTTGGAATTCCCAACTAGTAAGCTTCTCCTAACTCTTACTATCCATCTTTCTACTTCTCAAATTTCTTCTCCCTGATGTATTCACTAGCCCTCCGCTCTGCTCTCCAGTTATCTCTTCCTTTGATAATTTTTTCTTCCCTTCACTTTTATCCCATATCTTTTTGAGGAAATAGGATTGACAACATCTATTCCTCTTACTTCTGTCCATGCCATCACTGCTACTTTCCTTCCATCTATCCTGCTATCCCTTATTATTCCATTCCTTTCAGCTTCTGTCTTTCCACCCATACTTCTTGGTGCTTTTTTTCCCTCTCCATCCCACCCTTCATTCCTATCTCCCTCTTCCTTTCATCACTCCCCTCATCACCTCATCCCGCTCCATCTCTCCATAGACAATCTGGCAGCACTGTGCCCGCTCCAGCCCTCCCAGAGTGATCCCGTTAGAGGGCTAATGCTGTGAAAAATGACAGTGAACGGGCACTTTTGCTGCCATCACCACCGCTTTGGGGCCGCCTGCTGCCTACAGCCCTGTTGCCTGGCAACTCCCCAGACAGCTTCCCTCCAAAAGGCGTGAGCTCCTGTCTGCTCTGCTGCGATATAGACCCAAGCCTAATAAGCATTATATCTCATTTTGTCTTATCATTTTGTTGTTAGCGACACAAGTTTGCTTGGAGCTGGGACTATGCAAAGAGCATTGATGCAGAATGTGTCTCTCATACTGAATGAACAAATTATTTGCAAGTAAAGTGTGATTTCTCAGAGCATTGTTGTTTGAATAAGAAGTTGTTCAGCCAAAACATACATATATGAGGAAGCTGCAGATCATGCAGTAAATATGTTAGTAGAAAATAGCTGAAAAGCTCAGGGCCCATTGCAGATTACAAACTGTGAACATAAAATGAACATGTCCTACTATGGTTTTGGCACATTTAAGCACAGCCTAGTAAGTCATTCTGCATGTTAGTTGATACTTATGTACCTTATGTAGTTACAGGGTATAGCTATTCCATAACCATTGATGGACTTTTTTTTAATGGATTTTTTTGTGCATGTCTATTTAAAAACAAGCCTGCAGTATAAGATGATACCTTCTGGTCTTTGCCGTGAGTCTAAAGGCAGCACCAATATACAGATTGGTGACAAATTAAAGAACAGTATGACTAAATGAGTACAGAAATATAACAAAAGCAGTTACTAGGGGTAACTGAATGATTTGATGAATATGAGAACTGTTATTTATATAATATTATATATCACCACCATCATCAAAACACCAAATGCCATAGAGCATTGAAGCTGTTCTTTCTAACCTTCTCCAATTTTAATGGTTTCTTTTCCCAAGATCTGAGTATTTTCTAAGATGATTGGAAGGCAAAAAGAATGAATACTGTCTCTTCATCTTGCATGCCACACCTCCCCTACTGTAGTTTAAACTGGCCAGCAGTGTGCAGCATAATTGTCTTCATTGTTTACATAAAATATTTACATTTATCTCATTCTTTGACCAGAAATGATTGCTGCCACTGGCCACTACCCACAGACTTGGCCAAACCAGGGCATCTCATGCATAACTAATAGATGGATTCTCTGTTGTTCCCTCAAAACACATTACTTGATTTAAGAATAAAGTTTGATATTGTAAAAGTGGAATTATTTTCATGAAGACGTGACCTTCAGCTGTCCAATGAAAAGGGAACAATTCAGTCTCAGGATCACATTCCTAAATAACTTCTGCCTGGGCATCATCTCATGCCCCACTTACACGTGTTTCCACCTCCTTAATGGCTTTTAGTTGAAAGTTAAAAGTTTTTGTGTAGAATATAACAATCATTCTGTTTAATCTTTTTACCATGCAGGAATTCCTTCTTTTGACATATTTTCAAACGGCGCAGAAGCCATTCAGACAAATTTGAGTGCAACAACATCAAAAGTAGGATGGCTTACAAGAAGCTGTCTCTACATCTACTGTAGATAGGCTCCATTCGTTTGTAAGTACAAACTCAAGTTTTGAATGTTGTTTTTGATTAATTCTCTTGTTTGAATTTGCACTGCCTTTCGTCTGCTGATCAAATCAATGTGTGTTGCTCTAAGCAAAAGTAATCAAATCTAAAAAGTTACATTACTTTGATGAAAAAATTAAAATAATTACATGATGTATTACATTTTTAACAGTAGCCTATTACATTTCAAAAGCAACCATCCCAACAGCGAACACGAACCATGCGGTTGCCACAAGAACACTCATGGGGTTACAAGAGTGCCTTGAAAAAGTGTGTGAACTCACTGCCACTGAAGCAATGATCTCACTTTAGTGTGTTTCAGTTTCAAGACATCAGAGGTTTTGGAGATGTTCTGTAGATGTTGGAAAAGCTGACTTTACATCAAAATTGTGTGTGTGTGTGTGTGTGTGTGTGTGTGTGTGTGTGTGTGTGTGTGTGTGTGTGTGTGTGTGTGTGTGTGTGTGTGTGTGTGTGTGTGTGTGTGTGTGTGTGTGTGTGCATGTAATCCTTTGCAGGATTGAATGTTGAACTAATCTGACAGCACGTGTTAGCTTGATTAGGAACATTGTGTGAAAGTTGAGACAGAGGAAAAAGATGCCGTGAGAATTAAAACTAGAAAACTGTACTATAATACAACACTTCATGGAGTTATACGATAGGGACCAATTTACCTACTCTATTGGGTGAATCAGTGCAGCTCTTTAAGCACCAATTTCCCATTTTAAGTGATCATCCTATAGAGGACCACTAATGTAAATCCATCAAGGTTATAGAGGCAAGCATGAATAGCTACAATTTCCATTAATGTGAGCTGAATGGAGAATATGGGAGTGAAAATGATTGGAGGAAGAGGTATTTTGCAGCATATTGAGAGATGTGTGTGCATCTGTGTATTTGTCAATGGTAGAGAGCATTGACACGAAGCACATTAAATAATACTTAATGTATGAATGAGGATAAATACAAATACAACATTTCATTATCGTCTCATCTGCATCTGCTCTTGTTTTGCTTTCTGCCTTAAAGGAAGTTATGAATTTTAGCAAATAAAACGCTATACTGTAGATCATTTCACACACACACACATACACACACACACACACACACACACACACACACACACACACACACACACACACACACACACACACACACACACACACACACACAAACACACACCATATGCTGAGTCATTAGACATATCTTACTGTAATGAACCTGAAGACCTGCAGAGACACACACACACTCACACACACACTCTCACACACACACCTTAAGAGCAGCATGGCATTACGCCCAGCCTTGCCCCAGGTGTCTCACAGTTGATATATTGCTATGGCCTCAGATGAATCCATGTACGCCAAACTAATGCTCTTATTAAAACCTTTTTAAAGCTCTGTCTAACAGAGAGTGGGAGAAAGGGAAGAAGAGAGGTGACGTGTCTTAGCGTATTAATATCCACCTCAGTTGCTATTTTGCCCTGTAAGTCACCTGTGTGACCAACTGCGGTGAGAGACGAGTGGAAATGAAACGAAAGTGAGAGAAAGAGAGAGACGGGGGCAGGATGAAATGGAGATAGCATGACGGAGACTGAGTGAGAAACAAGAAAGAAACGAGGAGGTGTAAATCACATTAATGAATAAGCTTCATTAGTCGTGCCCATTAGCGTCCTAAGCACGGATTAATTTAACTTCAGCCGACTTTGGAGGAGCCCAGTGGCCATGATGGGACACAGTTTGATTTCACGCTTGCATGTTTGATCACTGACACCCTTCATTCTGACTAACAGTGGACAATCTGTCTAGCTTTGTACCTGAATGTGAAGCACAAAAACCTGCAAAAACAATATAAATGTGGAAGCAGTTTATAGACCTTCTGAGGATTTCCTCTTTTTCAAGCTCATTTGGTGCTTTTCTCTGTTGGTTTTATTGTTCCTCAATGAAAACGCTGCCTTATTCGTTCATCTGTCTGATTTGTGTTCCCAAAACATTTATAATACTCAACTCAACTCTCTTCCTCTCTTTCTATGTGTGTTTGTGTTGTCAACAGGCGGACCCCCAAGGCCGAGACATAGCCATCCGTCCCTTCTTGGAGCACTGTGAGAACACCCACATGACCATTTGGCTGGGTATTGTCTATGCCTACAAAGGACTGCTAATGGTGAGAGAACATCAAATTTGATCACGTACTCACAGTTAGGATCCACTGTTATAGAGAATGTGTTTGTCAATGGTAACCTCATCAGCGGAGAAAGTCCCCAGGAGCTCAGGATGTCTTACGCTAAAAAAATGTGCTTGGCCAAGGATAGTACCATGAATACTCTATGTCCATAAATGGTCATACTCAATTCATCTACAGTAATGGAATTTGCCTATTGGTTCCTTATTCTACAAACAAGGAACCACAGTTACCCATCTGTGGGTTTAGAGAGTCAGACAGATATATCCTCTGACCATGGGTGCCGTTATCAAAGTGACTCCTGTATTCCCCAAAACCCCACAGACAGCTGCCTTTACTGTCTCAAGGAGAGAAACAGTATGTCTCTCTGCCAAAATGATGGAGTGGCCTTTACTGTGTACCCAAGGCCTGTGCTTGACTCTAAATATGGAAGATTCCCCAACACTCACGCATAAATGCACACTTATACTCCAGCATCTACCTTACTGTACTGTACATACCCGTGGATTTGACTCTTAACAACCTTATAAATATGAATGGATGAAGCTTGATGCCCTTTTTCTTAATATTGTTGCTATAAAGCATCTATATTCCCAAACTTTGAGACAATAATAGGTTCACAATGTCTTTCAAAAGTCTTTGATTCCTTCTTTTCATATGGCCATTATGAGGCCAGTGCTCACAGATGTAGTCCACCTCTACCAAAGGTGATTCCAGCAAACACCCACGCTCTTCCCAAGCTGCTCACGGAACCTCAGACTGCTGTGAAGTACCTCTCAGAGTACAGGGAAAGCCGTTTGCCATGCTTTACCGAAACATGGCTTAAGGAGACAATTGACAACTGCAAACTTCGGGTCACAGGGTTTAAGACTGGGTCGTCACAGGTAACGGGCAAAAAATTGGATGGAGGTTTTGTGTCTGTATTAATGAGAGATGGAGCAGCAACTACACATTCAGAGACTTTCATTGTTCAGAAGACATTGAGCTTTTGAGCTCTGTCATTTAGACCTTTCTACCTGCCCAGGGAGTTTGAGCAAATGTTTGGCGCTAACACAAAGACTATGGCAGGTGGTGTAATGTGTGACACAGTGGCTAAATTAGAAAACATTGCATCCAGTGCCCCTAAGCTTATACTCTGGGATTTCAGTCAGTCATAACAGGTTTGTAGAAACTTTAAAAAGATCAGTCCAAGAAAGGCAGCTTGTCCTGACATGAGAGGTCTGATGGAGTGTAGGGAACAACTTAGCCCTGTATTTGGACAGCTTTTTCAAATGTTACTTGACACACACCATATTCCCAGGGTATGGAAAACTTCACTCATAATGCTAGTACCAAAAATGTCAAAACTGTTTAAATGACCAGTTGCTTAACATCAATTGTAATGGAGAGCCACAAGAAAATTGTTTTAAACCATGCCCTTAGGGAAGCGCGACATGAACTTGACCCCCCAATTTGCATATAAAAATGAGAGAATGGAGGATTGTCATTTGTTTATGCTGAGTAATATTTATTGTCCTCTTGATAAACCCAAACAATATGCTTGTGTTCTTTTTGTAGATTTTTCATCTGCATTTAATACTGTCAGACCTCACATGATGATTGAGATCACTGCAGTTAGGAGTAAATAGAAATCACATCACCTCCTTTCTGACTGAATGATTGCAGTGTTCTTCTGGGGACCTGACTGTTGTAGGAAATGGAAAACCTTATTTACATTTCTAAATTTTAAGAAACATGTAAATGATTAATGCAGTATGTTCACTTCATTCCTCTTGAGTCTGAAAGTTACCCCCCCCAGTTTTAGCTTCAGGATGTTTTGTGAATATTTTAAAGTGACTACTGATGGATCTACTTTAGTTAGTCTTGTGACTTGACATTTTATTATTTCATTGCTCTTAAGTTAATGCTTATGGGCCAAGCACAATTCATATAACTGTAAAACTTTGTAACAGTCTTCTACCCCCAATTAGTTTTTTTGTCCAGTTTGATGAGTAGTACTTGTTTACTGTGAGTTAATGTTACAATGTGTCGCAATGTTCGTTGACTTAGTTTGATTATTGTTCAGTGTTTGGAAGCTTATAAGCAAAGGAATGTTTGGTTTATTTATTCTACACGGTGTGGCAGACACTGGAAACGAACCTATGCATATTATAGTGTTATTAATGTAATATCTGAAAATTTAAATTAAAAATGCAATTATAGTGTTCAAGCCATTAACCTGTACCTGGACATGTACCTGTCCTGGTGTATGAGCCACTGGTTTCTACACAAACTGTGACTTCCTATATTTTTTTTAAATGTTCCACTTTCCCATCACATGATGTGTTTGACAACCTCTGTGAAACAGGAGCGGCTGTAAATTATGCAAACCTCACTCCATTTATGATGAGGAGAAGGAGAAGGAGAAGGAGAAGAAGTGAGATAGAGCAGTAAATCAGAGCAGATTGAAAGGATAAAAAACACTACAGAAAAATGTCAAAGACAGAGCAAATGGAAGGAGTGAGAAAATGGTAAGGTAACAAGAAGAATAACATTGATGTAAAATCCTAAGACACAAACAAAGAACTGTAGAGAGGGGTAGAGAAAAGTTTGTAGTAAGTGATTAACAGGAGTCCTCATCTATGAGTGTGTGGCACAGAGCCACAAAGGAGAGGAATAAGCATTAGGGCTTGAGTCATCCCTGCTGTCACACACACACACACACACACACACACACACACACACACACACACACACACACACACACATGCACAAGCTCACATATGAACACGCACATGCACATTTCACCATTACATTCGTGCACGCACACATACACACCTGAAGTGCACCAAAGCTTGATGACTGCTCTTTTAATTCTGCTGCTTGTCATTGCACGAACTCTCATTTAGATTTAGAATAAGCAGGCAGGACACCTCACACAGCACACAGTGAATTATTCAGCAGGCCGTGAAGGCAGGCCGCTCTTTCGGGCTCTAATGTCCCTAACAAACTCTTCACTCTTACTAAACGCACATTTACAAGCATGAAACCTACGGCTGCTCTAATTTGGGCTATTTCATGGGCAGAAATATGTGTCCCTAGAAACTGAATCTGAATTATTTATATATAAATTTGAATAGCTCTCTTTGAATAATTGCATTAAAAAACTGTATTTGAATCACATAATTTGTATTGTTAGACACAATTATTCTGAATTCCAATAAACTTGAAACTGAATGTGATATGAAATTGAATTAATTTGCTCTGAACTGGGTCATTCCACGAAATCGGTACCTTTTCAACTTTCAGAATTTAAAATATAAAATCATTTTTATCACAATTTTAAAAGTATCTATGGAAAGAAGACATCTTAAAGTGACAATAAATTATATGGTGCCATCTCAGGCTATTTATTTTATTTATTTTATGACATGTTATCCACTCCATGATACAATTTATCTGTCAACCCTGTTACGGACAAAATGGTTACTATATAATATATTTGGAATTAGAATTGTTTAACAGTTTACACATGTATGGACAGTATTTCAGTCCCTCATTAAACTGGGATTATTTCAGATTATGAATATATTTTTAAAATTTCAATTTCATCATTCAGATGACCAAGAAAATAAAAAATTTAAAAAGAGACCACATATTAATTAAGATATAAATGTATTTTTATGAGAGAAGTATTGAATAAAAGGTAGTTTCCAAAACATTTTACAGTCTTATTTGGATTGGTAATACCTGGGTGGCCCTTCTAATTATCATTTTTACATTTTTTGAAGTAACAGGACTGACAAGAGTAACAGGAATGATGGGACACATTGTTCAGCACACTGTACATATTTGTATCTTTTAAAAACATTACTGCATTTATTATTATTGTTGTTATTATTATACCTTATAAATAACTATCTTTTAAATTGCAGTAGCATGGAATTTGCATAGTTATATTAGTGAAGCATATTGAATTCTAAGAAATGTAATGTTTTGAGGGGTTTGTAGTCGGGATCATGAATTCCAGACAAAGTTCTTTTAGCTGGTATTTGGTTTCATTTTCTTTAACATTACAAGATAGGGGTGAGGTTCTGTAGTGTAGTATTTACACAAATACATGATTAACAAGAGATTTAGAAGAATGTTACTTTAATTGAAACTGATCCTCACTACACTGGTCAGAGAAATCAACTGGCATTAAAACCAGGCCATAAAGACCTATCACACATCACAAGTCTCTTTGAAGTAGGTAACAAAATTCACATTGAGTTAGGTAAAAACTCCATCAAAGTTAAATAGGTAAATAATAACATGGTGAATGCAAAACCACATTAAAGTAATACTTTCCTGTCACTGAGGGAGGTAGCACCATAGGAAAATGAGATTCAAAACCTAGAATGTAACCATACTATAATTAATGTTAACAAGAAACGGAGATAAAGTGTTGAAAACAGAACAGGAGAACTACTTCACAAATAAATCTATGAATGTGATATGCACATTCAATGGAGATATCTCTCATTTTACTTTGTAAGATCCAACCATACATCGCTTTGGATCGCCACATGGCGACCAGTGATTGGTAGTGGGGCTGGGATGAAGCGAAGCACATCGTCATAGAGGTACCAGATTACATCATCATGAATAGGCCAATAGAATTCATTTGGACCTCCACTGTGCATACATTTGACCTGGATGTTAGTGTCATCTGTTGCAATGACAATACCTGGGTAAATGTCACCATCATACCTGACCATACACCACTTTCCAATGATGTCTGTACTAGTCCAATCAACTGCACTAGATTGGCTCAGAGTTTGGTCATGCATACTAATAGCATCTGTAAAAGTGTATTGAAGTATACATATAAACAATTTAATCAAAACAACAATATTACTTTATCTTTATAATAAGAAAGCAACCTCAATAAAATGTTAGATGCATATACTAACAAATGTTACTAAGACTGTAATAAATGCTCATATGTCACCCAGATTTCATAATATGGGCATCAGCTCAATGATACAAACAAGGTAACTTTTAAAAATGTTAGCAATTTATCTAAATAAACGTTTTAAACTGTGTGACTAGAGTGAAACCTAATCAGTGTCACTCCTGTTACTCTGGAAAAGTAACAGGTTTGACAGTAACAGGATTGACGATTTCAAGCTAATTTGCCCCTAGCTAGCTAATGTTCAAGGTCACAAGAGCACATGTCATACAGTTTGAAAGAATATTACTTGTAGATATGGTAAATATCAAGATATACAAATTATTATTTTAATTAATATGTTACAAATTGTTAACAGTAATGACGCTGTATGATGTCCCCCACCCCAATAATCTCATAAAACAACAAAATTATACATTATAGAAGAGAGAAACTTAGTTGTGTTTTAACTGTTGAAAATCCTCTTCCTGTAAATGATGTAACTTCCTGTGAATGATGTCACTGTTGGAATGTGCCTTTATTTTACAGAGGTTTTTTTGTGTCAGTAACAGGGCTGACATGAAATCAGGGGACACTGATAAAATGATTAAAATGTTATAAAGATGACATGTATTCATGCTGAAAACCTTGCTTAACAATGAGATTACTATTAGAACAATATACAAATGTGAAAATTGTATAATTTTTCCAACAACAAGTAACAACTAAAAAGACCTGAAAAATAACTTTCATAGTGAGGGACAGGCGAAAATCCCTGCCTTATCAACATAAATGCAAATTTAACTATGGAAAGTAATATTTAATTTACTTAAATTTGAGGTAGTGTTGATGATAGAAGACATACTAATGTTAAGTTTTTAAATTATGTGTGTATTTGGTATTATAGTGATTTTATGACAGATTATTTCTCTGGGACGCAAAATGTACCGATTTCACGGAATGACCCAACTATATTTGATCCTCACTGAAAATTCAACTCCAACTCCATATTCAGTTCTCACAATTCAATTTCACTTCACTGAAAAACACATCAGTTTTCAATTATCAAGTTCGACAGTACAAATTCAAATGATGTGATTCAAATTCAGTTTTTAATGCAGTTATTCAAGTTGCTTAATTTACATTCAAATATAAATTATTTAAATTCAGTTTCTAGTCACACATATATCTGCCCATGCTTTTTAGACACATTTTCAGGCTCTATCATATGATGAAGTTGATTTTTGTTGATTTTGGAAAACGTCTTATGTTTATATTTAGCAGCAGCAAAATGAAAGAAAAGGACATTGTTTCAAATAGTGAGGATGGCCGATACTGTTGACTAACTGTGTGCACAAAGAAATGAGTTCCACCTCTATAACCAAAGTCAAATATTACCTTCAGTTGTTCTGAGATGTGTAACACAACCTCAAACTTCTTGTACAATCATTTTTTCTCTTTCCTGCCCACAGTTGTTTGGCTGTTTCTTGGCATGGGAGACCAGGAACGTGAGCATCCCTGCTCTCAATGACAGCAAATACATTGGGATGAGTGTGTACAACGTTGGCATCATGTGCATCATCGGTGCTGCGGTGTCTTTTCTGACCAGGGACCAGCCCAATGTCCAGTTCTGCATTGTGGCGCTGGTCATCATCTTTTGCAGCACTATCACTCTTTGTTTGGTCTTCGTTCCCAAGGTCAGTCTCTGTGTGAAAGAGGAGTGTGTGTGTGTGTGTGTGTGTGTGTGTGTGTGTGTGTGTGTGTGTGTGTGTGTGTGTGTGTGTGTGTGTGTGTGTTTGTTTGTTTGTGTTTGTGAGCAGGGGTGGATAACTGTGCATCACCAAAAAACAGAGTTTTTAATTATCACCATATTCACATCCCACACTTCAGTAAGTCCTGGAAGCTAAAATGCAGCGTAAACAGTTATGTGTGTCTTTCTTACTCTACATGTAATTTTATCCCTGAGTGCAGATGTGACTAATACCCATAAATACCCAATCTTCCAGTTCATCACCATGAGAACCAACCCAGACGCAGCCACCCAAAACCGAAGACTAAAGTTCACCCAGAATCAAAAAAAGGAAGACTCCAAGACCTCCACCTCCGTCACCAGCGTCAACCAGGCTAACACTTCGCGACTTGACGGGCTTCAAACTGACAACCACCGGCTCCGCATGAGGATAACAGAGGTCTAAGCCTAGGATGTTCCTTTTAACAATCAGCATTTTACAAGACAAGACAGGCCTGCATGGGCAGTAGTGTTTTTAATAAAAGTTAAGGAAGAGAATAGTGTGATGTGGACTGGCAGAAACCCAGGGCAGTCTGGATTAGGTGTCTTTGGTAGTTTCTGTGAAAAGACAACAGTGCCGCAGGTGATCTGTTCCAACCCCTGAGAGTACAGATCATAAGAGTTGGGGAGGGAGTGCAAAGCTGTTGAACTATTGTTTAACAAAGAATGTTAGTTCATGTTAGTATTTATGATTAAAGGTAACGAAGAACAGGTTCAACAACAAGAGACAGAAGACTGAGTAAATCATTCAACCCAATTGAATTTGACAAGTAAAAAACACTTCCTCTCCTGTAGTCAGTTCTATTACAAATATCAGCCATTTCATTAATTATGAATTAAATGATTTAGTAGTTGCTCTGATCACTTCAAGAAGTAGCCTTGTTATTAAATGGTCTTTGTGCCAAGCAAAGCTGTACGTTCACTCTAATTCATTTCTTTACAATGTTCAGTAATACTGACATTGAGTGACATTTTGAAAAATCTCTGAGCAATCACCTCGACTTTATTTCAGATCTCTTAGAGATGAATTACTGCTGTTGACCGTGCTTTTGTTCATGGCAGTGTTAAATAAAGAGCTACTTAGATACTATTGGAGGACAAGTAATGTGATTGTGTTTTGGCAGACAGCAGTCTTTCAACATTTTGTGTTTTGAAATGTAGAGAAGCAATTGCAGGATTCTGTCGTGCATAGATCAGACATAACTGTAGCCCTCTTAAGATCAGTTGTCAGTGAGTGACTTATGCAAACCTGATATCATAAAAGACAATTATGTACCAAATGTGTCACACATGAACAACAAATTATTTTCTGTAAAAAATAAAAATAAAAAAAAAATAATAATAATAATAATAATAATAATAATAATAATACTAACAATCCTTCCTCTGTTTTTTTTTGTTTTTTGTTTTTTTTAAAGTTGGATAAGGAGCTGGAGGAAGTGACCATGCAACTGCAGGACACCCCAGAGAAAACTCCCTACATTAAACAGAACCATTACCCAGACGCCAACAACATCCTCAGCATACGCAACTTCACAGAAGGCAAAGGTAAGATCCTGGGTGGTATGGTCACACTGCTATATATCACAGTCCAGTCTGTTATCTGAACATTTTTGAAAACTTCACTGGTGAGAAAGTTAGTTTCCAGTCCTTTAAGTTGCTGTAACACCCTGCTATAAGTTTAACATTTGCTTACATTTCCTCAGTCACCATCATCTTCTACAAATGTTTACAGGTTTCTCCCATCTGCACTGGGGCAGAGAAAATGAAACTCCTACTGATCAATTACACATTAATTAACAGTGGAGCTCTGAGCTGATCCATTTGTTTCACTGTGCCAATGCTGAATGTTACCAACATCACATGAGAGAGAACAGTCAGACTTTTCAGAGACATGTGAACTGCTCTCGAGCCAAAGCGCAGGATTGTTGCTAGATTGTGTGGCTTTTGGGTCTCATGACCAAACACTCAGTGAATCTCTTACTGTGTTAACATCGGAGGCAAAACCAAATGTTTGTATAAGTTTGTATTTACATTGTCTTGGCAACATGTCTTATTGGTCACACAATATTTGACTATTTAATATCCTATTAATACATTTATTTATTTATTTATTTGGCAATCAGGATGTTTCTCACCACACATTTTGGCCATTGATATTTTAATCTGCCGGACAACTACACGTGATACTTGCAAAACGCCAGCATATGCCATCTAATGTGTGGTACCTGTGTGGTACCTGTCAAAGGCTTGGACACACTTTGTCATTGAAGAGAATGGGAAGGTGTGTCCAAACTTTTGACTGGTACTTTAGATTGAAATGGTTGATTGAAATTTACATGTATGCTATATTAGCATTTTCAGTGGTGTCAGGGAAGGATTCTAATGCTTTTTTTTAGAGTAGCAACTTGAAGGAACATTTTTATTTTGGGGGGGCGGTTTTTGCCATTGCTGGAGCTCCAGTCACCTGCAGGTGATGAACGAACCCAGGAGCACTCTGTCTGACACCAAGTCTGTGATGTCTCTCAGAATGAGTCATGAGATTAGCGACACTACCTGAATCATCCATTGCTGCTTGTCAACTTTTACACATACTGGAGCAACACTTTTATCAAGTCTCCCACCTTTCTTATACAGTAAGAAGTGGGTCCACACTCGATTTTGCACTTAATTATTTGGTGTTTGGGGTGTCATTTAATGTCTGTTGAACTATGCACTTGAGAAAACAGTGGTGAGAAGAGCTCAGAGTGGGGAGGAAGCACTTGAATCATCTGTGGGGGAGACACGCATATGGAAACACAAGGAGTAAGCGATTATTATCATCATCATGTCATATCTGTCTTTTCCGGCAGAGAGACCCTGTGTCAGTTTACCCTCCCAGCTTCTGCTTCATACAGGCTGTTTATTTGATACAGCTGTATCTTAGACATTATGAAGCCCGATGTCTCAAATTGAGTCACTGAATCGCTACAATCCAGCATCGTCGCTTTGCATTAGGCACCATTTTAACAGACGCAGGGTGATGGTGATGTACAGCAGCCAGATTTAACTCGTCGGATGCACATGCCACCACAAAGCCGCTCTCAGGGAGGTCTAATGGATCCGTCTGAGTTTGGGAAGGTAAAAAGAGTAAAACAGCTGCGCTCATTCTGCAGATTGGGAGCAGAGTGCGTTGGAATTGTTTTCATCTGTGAAAGTTCCTAGTTACACAATAAACTGATAATGAGTACATTCACAGAGCAACGTCTCAGCTCCCTCCTCTTTGTGTTTTAAGTTTGTACTTTGCGTCCTTCTGTTCCCCCCCTCTATGCTTTAAATCTTTTGCATCTGCACACATGTAGAAACACACATAACTTAAAACATGGACGTATACATCGTCTTGTTTGAGTCCAAATGCTTTCTGGCTTTAAATTGAGGTTAGGTGGGGGGGTCGATTTCATGTAGATTTGAAATCAAAATATGTCTGTGTTGTTGCACAGTTGATGGATGGAGCAGCTCAATGTTGTGTTCAGGGAACACAGAGAGCGAGACGTCAGTGCCAAGATTTTTTAAATTAGTAATTAATTAGTAAATGAGCTACCATCTGTGAGATTTTTGACCTTCTCATATCTATCCTTTAAGGAATTCTTAACCAGCATTACTGCACCAAATTCTTTTCAGTGATTTGAAAGGCTTTACATGGTAATTGCTAGAACTCTGTGTTTTGTGCACTGCATTAATTTACAATGTATCAAGGCTTGCATGTGCCCTTTAAAACCTAAAGCCTTAGACTATATTTCCAGTAATCTCAAAATAATAATAAAAAAAAAAAATATATATATATATATATATATATATATATATATATATATATATATATATATATATATATATATGTAAAAATGATGACATGTTCCCTGAATATACGTAATTAGCGTATTTCTCTGAAGTATTGGCAACAGCTAGCAGCTGGTCAGTGGATCAGGCTCTGTTTAATGAACTGAAATTCAAATTGTGTGGGCTCATAGAAATAGTCTTAGTTGTCAGGGAGATAACAGATACAAATATAGCCAAACACATTTCTGTATAGAAAGATAAATATAATATGATTTATATGTGTTTTCTCTTTTAGTGCCAGATCACTAAATACAGTCATATTTTCAAACCTGTGCTGGGTAAAGGAACCAATGTCTGCATCTTCCCCAGACCAACAGTGGGAGTTAGTAGCAACAAAGACCACAGTGCATGGGGAGTTGGTTATTTATTTAATAAGGAAAAAAGGAGAAAATTACAGAAAACACATTTTGGCAGAGCAGAGCACTTCCAAATGAAAAGGTTCATCTTCTCTGGAATGCCTAGAGAACCATTAGCTGTTTTTTTTTTTTTTTTTTTTTCGCAACATCTCTCACAACAGGAAGAAACAAGTAATAAGTGTTGGCAGAGAAATTATCCTTTTAATTAATGAATCTTGTTATTCGGATACAAAAAACAACAGAAAGTGGCAATCTAATGTGAAGTCTTACTTGCTATTATATAGATGTATTCTTATTCCAGATCATATCAAGTGTTATTTACTATACTATTACTATTATTACTAATATTTTGAACTGACAGAATTAGCACTCAACTAACTTAACTCCGCTAACTCTTTGTTAGTAATCTATTCATTTAGTGAGGAAGTGTAACATACACATTTTTTGGATTCCCAAAATCTTTTATTTTCAAAGTGAAATTTATGAAATAATGCTGCATTTTTCATTTATGTGCATAAACAAGAGGGTTTGTCTAAGAAAGAGCATTTCAAGTAATTCAATTAATCATTTGGTACTGTAGAATAAAAGAGCGAAGGGCTACAGAAATAGTGAGAGAAAGTAGAAACAGGCAATTGAAACTGACTGAATACTACAAACATGGAAGGTTGCTTACCTACTACATACCGAATGCTCTTAAACCAGTCTATGCAAGTAGGCTGTTAAAAAACAGTTGGAAGGAAACATATTCTCGAGGAGAGTTTTGAGAAGGGGTTTAGAAAGAGAGACTACACATAACTGCAGGTGCTGCTCACAAACGTCAGTCTGACACACATTATGGAAATAAAATCACAGGTCATTAAGCCTCCTGTAAGGATCACCAGCATATCAACTTTTCCCAGCCTCAATCTGCTGATGCTTGACAGTCATCATCATCATCATCATCATCACCAGCTCCTAACTGTAGTCATCAGTATTCATAAGAGAGCTGGTCTAAATATATTGGGGGCCGTGAATGAGTGGCTGTTATAAGAGTAGAACGCCATGTCAACAGCGATTACGCTCACTCTCAAAGGGTGAGAAACAACACTCCACCTCTCTTTCTCTTTCTCTCTCTCCATGTATTCATGAATATACTGTATACCAGCACATGGCGATGGTGGTGTACACCAGCAGATGACAGTTCAGGTGTGGTTTTTCTGACAGATCAGCAGCTGAGGCCTGATTTCAGGCCTGGGAAAGTAGAAGTCATTACGGTATTGATCAACAGTGTGTGAGCATTTTATATCATCTTAATTTTGGACTATTTGTGCAGACCTACTGTTGAATCAGCCAGTTGTCATCGACCCAAGTCAGTGCAGCTGCTTAAGGCCCATGACTAGTTTTTATTTAAATAAATTACCATGTTTTTTAAACTGTTTTTGTGTCTGCACTCTCAATAACTGTGAAACTGTGTTGAACAGATATTGCAGCTTCATTTATTTGACTTTCTTTTTTTGTACATTTGAACATTTAGCATTTAACTTTAAAAATGATTTCTAAAATTCCGTACAAAACATTCTTAGGCAGGGCCTGGGGGCTGTAGTGACATTTGAAAAGAACTGAACACTCTTGTGGTACCAACACATATTTTACGTCTGAATCCATAATGAAGTGTATAAATATCTGTGTCTGTGCTTTTAACACAGCTATGAGAGCTACAAGGTTAGGCTTTTTTCTAAATGAAAAGAGGACTAGTCTGCTCTAAAATAGTTCAGTGTGCTCTAATGTCCAATCAGGGCATGGAGTGCTGTGATCAGTGAATCAGGTCAGCAAGAGCTGGGAAAAATGGGGCAACTGGAGAGAAAACTCTGTCTCTAGTAGAAAAAAAAGGTTAATTCCATCACTCAACAGGTACATCTCTGGAAAATTGATAAGGTTTATTGTGTTTCACTATCATCAACAACATCAGGATAAGGCAGAAATCATTCAAGCATGCAAGGAAGCTTTGTTTTGCCATTTCTTTTTCTTTGCTTCTGTTTCCAATTTTTGAATTCTTCCCATACAGGTGTCAGATTTTTTAAAAGTTATGCTTAAAATATCTCTCTGCATATGCAGATCTGATTAAATTATCTGTTTCCCTTGGGGAAATCTGTAAGTCCAGGCCTTTCAGTAAACACTGATACAGCTCACCTAGAACGCACTTAAAATTACTATTTGCACTACGGCAAACATTTTCAAACAAGAAATTGCAACTGTCTGGTCGGTGCATGTTGACATTCCACACACCCAGGGTAGACTGATTTGTATCACTTTTTCGATAGAGTCAAGACAGCATATAAAAGCAACAAAGTATCTTGCATTACCATGACTATTCTCCCTCCAGAGAAGAAACAAGCCTTGGTGCAGATTGAGGTTTTTGGCCCAGGGTGTCTGATAATGCCCCTCATGTGCTAGGCATGTGAGGGATTCCACAATGGAATTCTATTCTAACAATTCTATCAACTGAGCCATTAGGTATAACAGCTTACTTGACAGCTTATCATATTTTTATGATGTCTACATGTGTTTCCATGCAGATGGAGAGAAGTCAATACTGAAGAACCACTTGGAGCAGAAGCCTCAGGCGCAGTGGGGCTCCATGGATCCTTCCAGAATAAACAGAGGTCCCCTGGAGGATATCAACTCGCCCGAACAGTGAGATCTCCCTTTTCTTCAGCACCTCTACCCCCCCCCCCCCTTCGTCTTGTCAGCTTTCTCGTCAGACTACATGTCACACGTATCCCAACCACCAGCAGCTCTCAGGCGGTTGCTCTGGCAACAGAAGCTCTGCGAAAGCATGGACCGGCCCTGTATTTTTATCACCCACGCACATCAACATACATATTACCACATAGAGTGCAGGTGTATTCACCCACCATGCACGACTTAGTCCAGCATGTATGTTCACAATCAAGCGTGCGCATACACGTGTGCATGTATTCACATGTATGCACGCAGCTGATTGATTTGTTGTCCCAACTTGTAAAAGAAGATGGCCTGGGACACTCAAAACACTCATGCGACAAATGCAGATCTACATTCACTTATTATTTATAAGGAAGCAAAGCTGAGTGATGTCGACTTCAGTGGCGGTGGGGGGGGGCGGGGGGTGCACTTCATGCATCATTGAGAACTCTCTCTCCCACACTCATTTAACTAGAACCAGGAGAAGAATGCACAACTTAGAGGGACAGGTGGATGGAGAGGGGAGAGACAGCAGACAGCAGGGGTAAAATATTGAGGAGAGGGCAGTCAAAGAGAGAAGATGGATTAAGAGAGAAGGATGTTTAGATAGGAAAGAGAGACAGAGATAAGGAGAAGGAAAGAAAGAAAGAGGTAGAGACTCAGAGAGGCTTATGTAACCAGTGATTTACAGCTCGCATTGGAAGCAGCTCTGAAAATAGACAGGGAGGAGAACAGAAGTAAAGGAACACTCGGAGCTATTCCCATGCCGCATGAATGTTTGATCACATGGAGGGAAGAGAGATGAAGAGGCAGTGAGAGAGAAAGAGAAAGAAGAGGCAAATCTAAAGAAGTTAGAAAAGAGGTATGAAGAGAGTAAAGGTAGAGGAGGACGAAGGGTAACACTTTGTGCCATGACGAAAGCATAATCACATACCAGGTGCATGTAAGTGTTAAGTGTAGTGTCGTATATGGTACACCACAAATCCTCCCCTGAGGAAAATCCTCCATGAGCAAGCAAGACTGTTTCCATCACAAATGGAACAGGTCAGGATAACTGACTAGGCCTGAGGACCATTAATATTTCAAAGTTCACCTAATTAAGAACATTTTTCTAGGTCTATCGTCGAATGAGCTTGAATTTAATTCCCCCCCCCCCCTTTTTTTTTTTTTTTTTACATAACTGGCATTTGGTTATGTAATTTTCTTGCAAACGGCTGGCATCGGTGCTGGCGCTGGCAGTGGCGGGGTAGGGTGCAAACTGTCACTCCAGGCGAAAGCATGAAATGTTCTTTTTGTCAGATGATCCCAGATGCTGGGAGGCACGGTGGATTAGGGTTTTAGCAAGGAGAGAGAGGAGCTGGATGGGAAAGGAGGGAGATTAAGAATACAGGGAGAACAATTACAAGAATTGCTGAGGGCGTGGATGAACTTTACTTTTTCTGTTCTCATTGTGTTCTTTCTATGTTTTGGTCTAGTTTTGACACTGTCTTAGTGTTATGATGTGATTGACAAAAAATGTGTAAAACTTAATAGATAAATGGCATTTAAATAAAACATTGTCCCTTCTTACCAACTCTGTCATTTCCAATAAACAGAATATAAATAAGTCGAGAATTCTTTGAGTTTACAATGTTAGCATTTAGTGCAGAATGTAGTGGCCTTTATGTAGTGAATGAAAGTTTAACTAAACCCTAACTAACCCTTTTTTAAATGTTTTTTTTAACCATAACCGTGTAGCTTCCCTAACTATAACCATACTAACAACTGAGAAAATGTTAAATGCAACACTAGTGAGATGCTTCTGACTGAAATAGTTTTTTTTTAATTAAATGGCCACAACTTATTAGCTGGGAGAGCCACATTCCAAAAACACAAACAAAATCTCAATACAATGGCCCATGTTTACCATCATAAAAAATACAAAGCTAAATTGAAGCAATTTAGATTTTTTGTGTTGTACGAGCCTCTACCCCAGATCAAAAAGTTAAAATGGAGGTTTAGTGAAATCATCTGCAAATTAACAAATATCTCCGGTTTTTAGATAAATGTAGGTCAAAAGTATCAAATCACAATAATTTCAAAAATATGTGTGCATTTGTACCTCAAAGTTGTACTGAACTGCAGTACTTGAGTAAATAATTTACCTTCTACCTCTACCTCTTACTGTGTAATTTTCCTTCTATATTTGCAGCATACAACGTCGACTGTCCTTGCAGCTGCCCATCCTGCACCATGCCTACTTACCTTCCATAGGAGGGGTTGATGCCAGCTGCACCAGCCCCAACGGCAGCCCTGGTTCCAGCCCACGGCACAGACACATGCCCCCCTCCTACCGGGTTATGGTCTCTGGCCTGTGAGCTTCGTTCACTCCCCCACCACCTGGCTCTTTGCAGAGGAGACATATATGGTTCTTTTTTTCTACAACAAATAGACTGATATCATCAGCGTCTGTGCGTATTTTGTCTCAGAACAAGGAGGACAGGGGGAGAAGAGAGTGAGGCGAGTCCGATTTTCACTCTTCGTACCTCTTCACCCCAGCCTCTCTTGAGAACTGAAACCCTCAGTCAGGAAGGGGTGGGAGGAGACAGAGTGGGCACTGGATGACCCTTACAAACTCCCATGATTCACAGCAGTGTCCCCTTGTTCATCTGCTCCCCTTGCCTAGGCATATTCACATATGCGTAGTCGACCAAACACAAGCATACACAAAGACACACACACACACACATGCACAAACACACTGACACCCCAATAGCAGAGCAGCAGTGGACCAGCCCTGACCTGACCTGTAGCCTTATCTGCTTCAGAGGGGATTGTCTGTTTTTGTTCCTTATCTGTTGTATGTGCGTGCTCACGGCTATGTGTGAGCTTGTCATCTAACTTGAGTATTTCACTGCTTCAGTGACTGGATACTGGTGTGGAAATGTGGAATTTACAGAACCCATCAAAGGAATCATCCAATTTACTCCCCATACCCTTCCCAAACTTGTGGAGACATGTAAATATCATCATTTCTGACTTTGATGTACTGTAAGCTTTGTATTTGCTATGAATGGACAATTAAAGGGTTCTAAGTGCGGAGCTTGTAACAGAGGTACTCACGAAAATTTCAAACGAAAGCTAAAAAACAGCATCCAACAAAGAATTAGACATCTGTTTGAAAGAGATATTAATTGGTTCATGTAACTTTACTGCTCAGTTGCAGTGTGTTGATAAATTTGCTTATGGGCAGGAAGTAAGATACATCAAAGCCTGTGAGTCACAAAACATGAAAAGGCACCAGGGGCCCATTCCTCTGACTTGGAATACACGTCTCTTTTTTCCACTTTGCTCAATTTGCACCACTGGTTTTCATCAAAGACTTCACATCAGACTTTGCATAGGCCTTTCATATTTTACAACTTGCTTAATATGTCCTCGGAAAGCATGTTATACAGAATATTGATGCTACGCCTGACAGTTCTCCAAGGCTGCATATGTTAGACAATAGAGCTAAAAGACACCACAAGAGTGTTCCACAGTTGTCTTTTATGTGTGTTATATGCCAAGAAATGCACACATTGAGATATACACGCAAGAGAGCACCTTTTGAATTCTGGTACTTTTCAGATAAGGCATTAGGGATGGGCCTGGTCATATTGATCCCGATGGGGTTCATGTCTATGGTCAAAGGGTACGAGACTGAAATAAAATGTCTCCTTCAGAGGAAATAGAACTCAAGAAATGATGGTGGAAAGGATGTAGGTCTACCGGTTCCACAACTTGCTTGGATTAAATGGTAGACCTGAATTTCCACAAGCTGTACTGAAAACAACAAACAAATGGGGAGCCTCAAGTAATAAGCTTTCAGTTCCAAGATGGTGACGACACCACTGCTGGTCACAGTGATAGAGCATAAAGCACAGACACAGGGCTTTCACAGATAATATTGAGTGTCATGAAAAATCACTTCACACTTAGCAACAGTGAACATACCTCAGTTGCTATGGAAATGTAATTCAGTGCCGTAGAACTCTGCCCAAGAAGGCTGCACTGAGCAAAATGGTCATCGACACAATGTCGTCTTTTTTTCTTCTTCTTTTTTTCTGTTTTAAAACTGTCCTCACACAGGAGAAAAGCAAACAGTGACTTCAGGACTAAAAAGGACTTTTTATCGAGTGTGAGAAGGTTTGTTCTCAGCATAAGTTTCACCATTGGTGTCTTGGTTTTTAGTTTTTAAGGCGTTTGTTAAGCGCTGTGCCTGTTGTCTTATATTGTAGCCTGCCGGACCCAGAGTACATAATAGGGTGATAATGGCGCTGACCCAGCAAACTACAACATTGGCCACACATCTGTAAATTGTACTTGTAATACATTTCTTTAAATGCAATGCCTCAATGCATGGGACAGTGTGGGAGATCCTTGACAGCTAAACATCAGCTGGAGTGGATTTCCTCTGCAAACTAGTGTCCGATCATAAATACTGTCAACCAGTCTTCAGTTAAAAGGCCAGTGGAGGATACAGAGTTGAAATGGGATACAGGCTGGCAAACATCCACCTGTTGTCGGACATATCAGGGTGACCTCCTATGAGAGCTCCTCCCCTTCCAGCCCCTGCTAAGCACAGGAGCAGGGAAACCCCGAGCACAGACCTCCAAGGAGTCACGGCTTCTCCCGCACCTTTGCCAACCAGAGAATCACGGTCACTTGTCAAAGTGAGTGAGAGACTTTGTCAGAGGGTTGGTTCTTCCTTTAGGAGAAGTGAAACCAACCGCACATTTTATATATTACATTATATGTGATTGTGTACAATTTGCTGATACCCTGATGATGGTGTCCATGTATGGAATATTTGGTATTTGGCTTTCTCAAGATGGCATGAAATAAAATGTATAATTCACAGAGTTACCTCTGTTTTTGCAACTGTCATGACAAATCCACCTGTTGTTCCATCTACAGTACTTTCCAATTTTACGTATTTTTCCTTACAAAACATGGATTTAAGTTATTTTAACCTGTTGATCAGCTCACACATGTCAATGCCAAGATTCTCAGTGGACAAACTCAACACCATCATATCGACCATGCTACTGGTTTAGCAGTTATTCACTGAGGGCAATAATGTGAAGGTAGTAGCAAAAACGATCAATCCTAATAACCCACTCCTGGCATTTACCAAATTACAAAATGACTTTTTTTTAGTCCATCCAAAATGCCAAATGCAGATCATCAGGTACTGTTCTAGTTTTTTAAAATGTGCCCTGGTTTTTTCTTTTATTATGGTTCATTACATTTTTTCAAGGGCTCATAATTCCTGTAATAAATAACGTCATGCTGATGGTTTGTATTTGCCACTTTTTACCTTTTCAGTTTCAAGATCAAAGTGACATATACAGTACGTATATAATTATATCTTTGTATGTGTCATCATCAGGGTTTCTGGAGAACACGAAACATACATGTCCAAAATATAACAATATAACGTAAGTGGAAAAACACACAGGTCCATGTTACTGTTTTGTCAGTTTGATATGTGCTATCACATGAAGTTGAGTTCTGTTAAGAGTTTAAAATGGTAAACAAAACCTATGTTAAATGCAACATGTTCAAGAGGGGCAATAACTTGTTTTCTGTTAACAGAGAGAATAGAGAACTATATATATATATATATATATATATATATATATATATGTATATATATATATATATATATATATACATGTATATGTAAAATATCTTTAAGTACATTCTCATTTTTACGTAGAAAATATTTCACAAATACGCCACAAGGATACTTGGAAGTCGTTTTTTTAATTTACAGTATCTGTAACTATGTTATGTACAGATGAGGTATAGATATGAAAAAGTTGTATAAACTAAGTATCACATTTGGAACACCTGAACATTTTTGGAGCCATTAGTTGTTATGGGGGGATTTGAATAACATTCTTCTTTTATTGTCTGAATGTTATGGACAGCCTTTACTTTTCACATCATCGTTAAATAAAGTGAGACTGAAAATAACGGAGTGTTTGTTTCATCTGCAAGAAGTGTTTGATGTACAGTAGTGCAATCATTTTATTTATATGATTCACTATTGTATTATGGCATTTATAATGTTGATATAAAGGCAGTCAAGCAATAAGAAATTGGATCGCAATTTTAAGATAACTTAAGAAAACTACCCACACAAAAAAGCCAAGACTCTACATGGCTGGACCATGTGTAGTCCATGTGCACAACTGTGGCCAGTTTGTTACAGGGATAGTCTATAATGTGAATTCCTGGATATTAAATATTCATCATAGTCCCAGTAATATTTGTTGTTAAATAGTACTGAAGTAGCATATCACATGAAATGGTTATGCAATGTTTGTGTCAAGAAAAGCGTATAAAGGCAATAGCAAGAACAATACTTTCCACTCATATCTTTGTTGTTTGTGTCTCTTTTTAGTGTTTGGTGTCTCTTTGTAGTGTTTATTTTTTGTTTTTGTTTGTTTGTTTGTAAAATATGGCAAGTGGATATTTGCCACATTGCTTCGACAAATATCAGCTTAGGTGACTAGTGAAAGTTAGCCACAGTTGTTTACCTGCCGCACGAATATAATTCACATTTTTCACAGTCTTCCTAGACTTTTCAAATGCTGTACTGATGTTCTTTTCACAGAGGAGAAAAAGCAAGTGTAGAGTGTGCAGTGGGAAGGTCAGAGGAGCTTGGGGTATTGATTGTTCCCAACAAAACAGACTGGGTCAGTGTTTGAGGTAAAAAAAAAAAGTGACCCAAATGTTGCTAATACTGTATATATTTTGTGCAGAAAAATGGTCAAATATAACATAAGAATTATATCTTTAAATTAAATATTTATCGTATTTCTTTTCATGGCAGATATTTTCATGACAGTGTGACCATGAATGAACACAATACAAGAACCCTCACATCGAAGCAGCTACATGGATTTCAGCCATCATTCATTTGTTCAGTTCTCAATTTTTTCTTCCTTGACAAAATGCCACTAAGACATTTGAATCTGCCTCCATACGCTATTTAGACAGCAGATTGTTTGACATTTATTGTTCATGCAGTAACCTCCCAGAATTTCTATCTCATAAACATCTCACAACCAACGCCAAACAAAATGTTGTATGTTCAATCCTGCTGCTATGAAGATATCCAGTTAAAGAAAACAAAACACCAATGTTTGCTCACTGGATACAGCACCTGCATGTATAATATGTGTAGCTTTCTGGGTCATTGAGGTAACACACACACACACACACACACACACACACACACACACACACACACACACACACACACACACACACACACACACACACACACACACACACACACACACACACACACACACACACACTATATCCTTAGTGAAATTGTAGAGCTGTTTTTTTATATAGGTCTGTGGAAAACAATGCTACTGAGTCAAAAATCTTGTTGCTCTTTCTCTCCAAAAGGCTGAAGGCTAAAAATGGACAGATGCACCCATGTGATACAGCAGCCAGTCAACATTAAGGCTTTTAATTGGCAAAAGGCACACACAGTGAGTGAACTGCCTGCTGCCCTCGCGCAGAGAGGCACTGTGAAGGAAGAATACATTTGTAATGCCTTGCCTTGTATGTTGAGGTCAATAAATAATTGAACTGTTAGGAGGAACCCAGTGGTGGCAAACAGGATGGAGGGGATGAGTGTGTGTCTTGAGTGTGGAGTGTGTTCATTGTGTGTTTGCATCTACATTTCTGCGTCATTTGTGTGTGTGCTCTGTGTGTAAGCGCACATGTCCTGCTGTCAGAGTTTTTCCTTATCTCTCCCTCTCTCCCTCAAATATTTAGCATGTGGATGCTAGACGCGGTTGCAAACTGTGTCCCTCATGATGAAGCATTTGAGCAGCTGGTTGGCATGGTGACTGACCAATTCCTCTGCTGTCACCCAGCTGTAGGTAACAAACACTATACATATCCTTAAATGTACCTGGACTACATACAGATTTCAGATTTAAAAGAAAGAAAATCCATCAAGACATTAAAAATCAAGGGAGCCACCACTTCACCCAGACTACACACACTTGCCTTGTACTGTGTGTAGCCTAACATGGTGTTGCACAAAAATGAACATGAAATTTTATGGTTTTACACCAAGACCAGGGAGTTGTTTATAGAGAAAAACAAGCTAATTTAAATGGTAAGTGGTCCATTAGAGGGTTTTCTTGATGAATTAAGGAGTCCTGTTGGAGGATAAACACTTGTCAAAGGAATTGTCAGTCTAATTAATGCCAAAAGCTGCTTTATAAAGCATCTGTAAATGATTTATTCACCTCTAATAAAGCCTTTGATTACAACTTACAAGCCCATCATCAATTATACATTACTCCTCACCACTTGAGGAAAGTGAGAAAACGTGTTTTTTATAATTTGGGTGAATCAAATGTTTAAAGAATAGTTCCACGTTTTGAAATGCACAGTATTCACTTTCTTGCAGAGAGTCAGATTCTGATGTTTACATGATAGCCATGGAGCTAAAGTATGTGTTTATTAATGAGCTATATAAGTTCTAGTAGGTGATTTTATTTTGTTTTTACTTTTGAGAGAGCCCATCTAGCCGTTTTCCTCTGCATTCAGTCTTTCTGCTAAATTAAGCTAACTGCCTTCTGGCTCTGACTCCATAGTTAAAATATGAGGGCAGTATGATGTCATATATTGTCTCATCTGACTCTCTGCAAGAAAGCAAATAAGCATATTTCTCAAAATGTCAAAAAAGTTACAAATATTTCACATTACCTTGAAGGACAACAGATAACCTTGTGATGGATGTAACTGTTGTTCATACAACTCAGCAGGGAACCAAGTGTACTTAAGCTTTCAAATCCAGTATGATTTCTCGTCTGCTACTTACTGATTCAAAGATATCCACAGATTTTGCAGAGTGGCTTTGGCAGGAAGTGTGTGTAAATGCTGCATGACCTTCTCTCTAGACCCAGAGGGATCACGCTGTGCAAATGGAAGGCGGGTTGATTAAGTTGACCTGGGTGTCAGTGGAAGGGAGGCATCTATGTATCCTCCCTCACATGTGATGGCTCCATTGGAAAAATGAAGGTTTGGCAAGAGACAAGAACAGCAAGCACACAAGTCAAGAAATCCCATATATATTACTCAGAGACTAAATGATTACAGACCCATTTCTAATCTACCTTTCCTTGGGAAACTTTGAGAGAAATTAGTTTTTAATCAAATAGAAATGTATCTAACCAACAGCAGCATTTTAGAAAAGCTCCAATGTGGACATCAAGCACACCCCAACACAGCGCTACTGAAAGCTGTAAATGACATGATAATCAACATGCATGCAAACAATATGGCTGTCCTTTTCTTAGACCTCACATACTTGAGAAAAATATCTTGTCTTGTTTAAGTGGAAGACAGTTTTTTGTCAGCCTGAGTGCTTCTGCATCAGACTCGTGGTATTTCTCAAAGAAGCATTGTCAGCCCAATGTTGTTTTATGCTCCTACTTAGAAAAATTATTAACCATCACCATGTCAATTACCATTGTATGCTGACGATACACAATTGTACATCTGTCTCACCAAATTACCCCTATGCATCGCATGCTGTCATTGCCTGTCTCACTGACATTTATGTATGGATGAATAAAAACCTTTAAAATTAAATGAGGGGGGAACATTTTTTTTGATACAAAGCAGCTTAGTTTACAGATTAAAACACACATCACAAACTTGGGGGTGATTTTAGACTCTGATATAAATTTTGTTCTCATTTAACAAGGTCATTAAAACATCTCTTATTTCATTTTAAGAATATAGCCAAAGTCAGACCTCTTTAAACAAAGAAAGATGCTGAAATCCTTGTTCACACTTTGATTAGTAGCAGTTTGGACTATTGTAATTCCCCTTTTACTGGATTATTTCAAAAGTGTATAAGAAAATACAGCTAGTTTAGAATGCTGCAGGCAGAGTCTCAACTAAAACAAAGAGAATGGATCACACAGGCCCTGCTGCTTAGGACACTACACTGGCTACATGTATCTTTAAGAACTGATTTTAAAGTTCTTTAAATTGTTTTTCAAAGCTTTAAATGACTTTGCTCCTCTCTAAATTAGAGATCATCTTTCATTTTAAGCTCCTTCCAGATCACCGAGATCCTCCGCCGATATTCTTTTAAATGTTCCTTATGTGTCCCATAAAAGTACCGGTAAGGCTGCCTTCAGTTTTTATGCCCCTAAACTGTGGAACACTTTGCTTCTGGATATTACAGCATTTTATTATTTTATTAGTGTAATTTTCAGTCTTGTAAAATGTTATTTATTGTCGTCTGCTTTTTATTTTTGGTATGTGTTGTTTTAATCTTGCTATGTGAAGCACTTTGGGCTGCATGTTTGCTATATAAATAGAGTTGAGTTGTTGTAAGTTGCCTGGAATGAAAGACATAGTTTGCATTTATGGAATTTTTCTTTGATCCAGATCTGCCAGATCAGCAATCCAGACCTGTCTTTCCACAACTAATTGCAAGTTTACACAATAGCTGTAAGTGTTGCTACTCTGCAAAAAAGGCATTGAGGCAGAAAAAACACACACTGCCACCCACGCACTAATTCCTTACACTGATGTATGACTCATTCCGACTATAAGGCGACAGTGCATATATGCTGTAAACAGACTCACGACACACAAACAATATCATCGTCTTTGTCTATCTGACATAAACTGAATAAATAAATAATAAATACCTGGGAGAGCCGAAACTGACACAGATGCATAATAGTCATAATGATATTCTGTATTCATCTCCACTATACCCTCATTCAAAACCCATCCTGGACCAGTTTTTCTGAGGTCTCAAGGAGTGTTATTAGTGCTTTATTACCTGTGCCGCTGGTCGCAATTTTCCCCATTAATCTGCAGGATTCAAGGATTTTCAGATGAAACTTCTAATCTGTCCTCTGCACAACATTATGGCAATGCAACCTCATCAAGATGAGTGGTCAAGGGCACAATGGAGAGCACATGTGAGAAAGGAGCGTATGCCTTATGTATTAGTATGCTAGTCAGAGTAAAGAGCTGAGAGAGCTCCTCACACAAATGTGTTGATGAAAATCTCCAACAAGAAAGATCATTCACGCTTAAATTGAAACATCAATGATGATGATTCAATAATTACATTAGGTTATATATGATGTGGAAAATCACTTGATGTATGGCTGTATTGTCCCAAAACCTAATTTCACTGTTTGAAAAACAGCCATTTCCTGAAGTGTGTGGCCTAGGTTGACTGATGCCTCCATACGTACCAGGATACGTGATTAGAGAAAGAGTTATGGCCAGTAGTTACAATCTACTGCAGATAAATTTATGGCTGACATATAATGATGGCACACTTGGCTGAGCCCACAGTAAATCCAAGACATGGATCATCCTCTGTCCTTGAGATTTCTGTTAAGGTCCCTACTCAGTCTCCAAAAGCGGCTGTAACCTTAATCTAAAGTGCCAGTATTCAATAACTGGACTGTCCTGCTTTGCTTTATCCTAATATGCTGTAAAATATCGAGACCTTCCTTTTATAGCTGTTCTAATCAATATTTTTATATTAACAGATCGAACGATGTGTAAAGCAAAAGGTGTCGCTCGTAGTGACAAATCCACAGATTATTTATCATCCTCTTATGCAGTGCTCTTCAGCTCGACAAAGCATTTTTGTGTCTTTTAGATCATTGTTTTAGTTTTATGTGATTTTGCTGGTAACTATTACAAATTACATTGTGTGGTAATGACGCTATAAGTGCAAATGAAACAAAAATAAATCTGTAACTAATAAAGTAGGAATGGAAACTACTGGCCGCATGGGAGATAGGAAACCTTAAAAATGGTTGCAATCAATGTATAAAAAAATCTGTAGCAGAACCACACAAAAATATACTTATGGTTTAACTAGACCAGAGGTTTTCAAAGTCTGACACTGTGGGCCTCTCCTAACACAAAGCTTGGAAAAAGGCAACCCCCCCCCCCCTTTTTTTTGTTGATAACCAATGTAATAATTAATGTAATATCTTTTTCAGTTCTATTCACTGACCCTCCCCTGAAACAGTGTGGCGTGCCCCTGGGAAGGCCCGTCTCCCACTTTGAAAACCTCTGCACTAGTCAATTTTTTTTTTTATCACTAGAGCTTCATTTAGACCAGAGACTATCAGGATGTGGGTACAAAAAAATGTGGATTCAATTTACTGGTCGCAAAACAAACAAAAACACCATATAAGCTGAGTGGTTAATGACATCCCTAACAACTGCAGAGAAAGGATGATCATAATGGCCTCATCAGTTTCTTAATTTGTTACTAAAAAGAGTTCATTAAAAAAAAAAGTTAACTTGGATAAATTGTATAAGTGATCTGTAAAGATATGAAGCAGCCATTTCTTCACTGAATCTAAAACACTTGTGTGTCCCAGCAAAATACCACCCTAAGGTCCTGGTGTTTTCACCATCTTGCTTCCACCCATCAAATCTGTTCAGCTGTGTGCAGACAAACTGCAGGCCATGCGGGCTGTGGGTTTGTCCTGCGAGTGACCCATGACTTAACTGGCTGTCACAGGGAGTGAATGGCTTGCCAGCGAGCAGCTGTGGCCTTGGTGCCCCAGTAAGGCCTGTGGCCCTCAGTCCAAGTGTCTCTCACATGCAGAGAGACATCATAGTGTCAGTGTTAGTGGTGCTAAAGAGCCAGTTTGTTGATGTTGAAGATTTTGACAGAGTGGTCGGCGCTAGCACTGGCAAGCTGGACCCAGGAGCTTTCCTCCTCCAGTTCATTTTCTTTGTCAGTCTGTTCATCCTCCTCCCCTTTCAGTCCAACCCGACTGTTGTTCTCTCGACCTGCTCGGCCAGCTCTGGGCCTCCAGACGAGCCTCTTGACTGCCAAGGAGTGGCTTTGTCTGAAAAAGGATGCATGATGAAAGGAAACAACGAGATACAACTCTGGATGGCATTAAACTAAATACAGCAAAATGCCCATCACACTTACTACTGTCCTATTTATGCTTCTAAACACACAATATAAACAAAGTGACAATCACAGGCTTTTGTCATCACACTCTTGGGTCACTGGGCACAATACCACACACACACGCACAGTGTTTAATACACATTTCAAATGTATCCAAAAGAATAACTCAACTAACTTGATTTTTAAAAATGTTCCCGGACAAAAATGTGGTTGTGTGCAGCACTTAAGACACCGGTCTTCAATTAACTTCCAAATCTCTACACATGAATGACATAACCCTGTGACATACAGCACACTCTTTTTTTTCTTATAATACAAAACTTAACGCCATCAAACTGAAGTCACACTGCTGTTACTGTAATTTACTGTAATTTACATCAGAATCATCTGAACTTCAGATGAACTGTGTGTGCGCTGTGTGTGTAGGAAGGATACAAGGTGTCAGTCTCTGCACAGCTGCCCCAGTCATGTCCTCCAGCGGGGTCCTGGTCAGGGCTCCACCTGTACAGCAGAATCCTCCCACACTCCAGACCCACTGCCAGCAGGTAGCTGCAGAAGGCACCACAACACAGACACAGACACGGGTGAGAAGACCTTTAAAGACTTGTTGTTTCTGCTTTTTCTTTTTTGCCTTGATTATTTCAGTCTGTTCATTTAATAACTCCAAACTAAGAAAGAGGCCTAACTAACATACATCACATGCTCCATTTCTCCCTGTTTCATCAAGATTGTGCATTTGCGGGTCTAATAAAAACTGCTAAAAACTTTACATTAAAAATCATCAGTACACTTGCTTTTTTTCACATGCACTCTAAGTGTAGACATGTTGGAGAAAGCTGAATATTGTATGAATAAAACAAATAGTATGGTTTATGCATTAGTGCATACACAAATAATTCATTCAATTTGGTTGCTATGAGCTATTTTAGACATTAAGCAACTGATTTATTCACTCCATCTTCACTGGGTGGAACATCTACTGTTAACTTTGCCTTTAAACTATTTCTGACTCAATGCAATGTCTTATTAGCAGGAAATAAACAGATCTGTGGTCATTTGAGGTTACAAAATAACATCTACACAGAATAAGCAATTGTGAAATGAGTGATGATCCTTGACAACCCTGTGACTCATACAGTGCTGGTTGCGTGTGTGTACCTGTTATCAGAGCAGAGTACAGGGCAGAAAGCCACAGCAGTGGCAGAATCGCCCACATCCAAGATGGAAGAAAATGGTTTAATCTCATGAGGAGGCGCAGGCTCTCCGGAGTCCTCCAATCTACATGGTCCCCATACAATCACCTGGACACACACAAACTTGTGTGAGCAATCGAAAAAAACTAATGCTCACTATAAAACTTCACTCGAAATGCGATTGTCTTTTAAACTGAAGAGGTTACCAACCTTGAAATGAAGTCAAAATTTGAACACTTACCTTCTTGTCCCGACTGGATGTAACAAAGTATTTGCTGTCAGAGCTCCAGTCACATGACCAAATGATTCGGCTGTGTACAGCTGTATCCTTCCCTGTGTGTGCATGCAGCGAGAACTGGGGCTCTGCGTGGATAAATTAACACAAGCAAGTATAGTAAAGTCAAAATACTATTATCAGCCCCGATACTGACGTATATTTGGCCACATTTCAATTATGCAGCAACACAGAAAAACCCTTTTCCACAAGAGATGAACTGCTAGTCAAAACTTTGTGTTATGATTACTGTGGCATGACATCAGCATGTCTAGATCTCTGCCTCACTGCTCTGTAGAAGCAAAGGCTCTCCCTAGCGACAAATAAACAACCCAACGAGACAGAGAACCTCATTCCAGCCCTCCATTTCAGTCAGTTTTGGTTTATGACCTGCTGCTGTTTATTTCCCCAGCCTAAGTCATATCAGCCCCCAGATTGGTTTTCCCCAGAGAGCTTGTTTGTATGCTGCTGGCAGCCGCCTGTCTGCGTGTCCACAGCAGTGCTGGTCTCCATTGGCACTCGCACACACACACACACACACACACAAACACATACACACAACTCAGGCTGTACACACAGCAGTAAAATCACCACAAAAGTGAATTTACCACTGTGTTGTTTCTGCTGTATTGTCTCTGTGTGTTTACGTCACTCTCCACATACACACATATTTGAGGGTTTGTTGTTTTGGGACACACAGGTGTTGCACCTCCTTCCATTAACACTTTTAGGGGTATATTCAGCTGTTTTGTCCAACCATACAGAAATGGAGACCAGAGACAGACAAAGAAAGAGGAGATGTGTTCAGTTGACAGACAGTTTACAAAAAACATCAAGAGGATAAAAGAAAGGGGCATATAAAAGGTTGCACAAATTAGATAGAAAGCGGACAAAGAGAAGAAGGAATGAGAAGAGGGAAAGGTAACAGTGTCTGGGTTCTTGACTCACGAGTGAGAGGAAGAGGAAAGGAGGATGATGAGGCATGACAAAACAGGTAGGAGGAAGGGGAGAGACAGAGAAGAGGAGTCACTTTGTTTGATCAGCTCTGACTTCGTTTAACCTTCCCTTGTCTGGCCTGTGAGACTGTGTGTGTTTGCGTGTTCTTCACAATCACCTTGAGTGATTCAGCAGCCAACCAGAACAGACGGACACCCCCACCCACCTCCTCTCCAAACCACCCACTCCCTCCCTGCCTCTCTCTCGCTCTCTCACACACAGACACACACACACACACACACACACACACACACAGACAGACACACAGACAGACACACACACACACACACACACACACACACACACACAGAGGAGAGAGGGACTGGTTAGCCTCTGTCTGTGCCCATTAAGAATCTCAAGAGCTGCCAAAGAGCCATGAGATGCGTTACCAGTTGCAGGTGGGAGGTAATCCTCTGGGCTTAAATGTCGTGTTCTGCTCACCTTGGATGCAGGATCGGGTTATTTGTCTGTGTCAAGGTGCTGAGGCTCTTTCATATAAACACATTTCCCAGAAACATGCTCTTGTTTACAACAGGGGCTGTGCAGAGGAGAGTAAGGAGGCTCTGATCCTTCTTTTTTTCTGCTGATTCAGGGTTTTGGCCGATGCAAATGCTGATCTGATATCACTACTCATTTTTCATTTTATTTAGGCTTTTGTAAGTTTTAACAATCTTGTTGTAGAAGGGAGCGCCCTGGTAACTGAATGGGTACTTTGCACCTCACAAAACGGCAATATCCCAGGTTTGATTCCAGCCAGTGGTCTGTGTTGCATGTCGTATCCATCTCTCTCCCTGCTGCCAAAAAATGATTGCGTAAATGTTATAGAAGTTTATAATTGTCTTTACATAATAACTACAACCGAGAAACAGTTTTTAATGTGGATAAGTCATGCCTGGCCAAAACCTGATCTGATAAGGTCAGCTGAAAACACACAGATACTTACTATTTAGAATGAGTCTACTTGGGACTTCCATGGGTGTATTTAGGGTTTTGGTTCAGACATGATTTCTCATTCACTTAATTTCTGGTGGGCTTCCAGAAACAAATCTGAATCTCTGATCATTAATGTCACCACTACTGAGTTAAGTCTCAATGGGGGAAAAGATCAGGCAAAACAGACAAAGTGAATGATACAGAGAGCCACAAAGGAGGCTTTGATATTTGCAATATGTCAAAACAACATAAGGCTGTATGGTTGTGGCTGTGGCTGTATCTGGGCCCAGGAGCCTGAAATGAAATCTCAGGTTCACAGCACCAGAGTTCATGTCTGTTCTTCTTTTTTTTGAAAAAGGGTTGAACAACCCGAAGAATTTGACCACAGCATTGATAGTTTTCTTCCTCAACTCGATCCTGAAATGATGAGCATGCAAGCAGGGATTTGATGAGTTATCACTATCTGTTGTGACTTTGCTATACTGTCAAGCCCTTTTGGCAATGGATGAGGTTGACTGGGAGTACACAGGAAAGTTCCCCTTTATTCTGTGTAGTGTCAACCCCCAGTACCTCATTTTAAAGCACCCAAAGTATTAACAGCAATAAAAATATGAGATGTTTCTGAAAAGTTAAAGAAAGTCAAATCGTAGTCAATTTACATAAATATGCAGAGAATAAATTGTTAAATCTAAAATTAAATGAACACACAGGAAAATCCTTTCCTTTATTAGCTCTTTTTTGGACTAGTTTCAGTCAAGGCATCACTTGTTTGGCTCTTCACAGCATTAATTAGGGGAGTCCTTCCAAACAGGCCAGCTGTACTTAGAATTTGATTTGGAACAAATCTGCTCAGTAGGTTTACCTTTTTTAATTAATTTGAATTAAATGAGTTGTTGCTGTCTGCCAGTGAGACTCCAGTGCTGTATTTTTGTCTTCAAATTCACATTTTTTATTAAACTGCACTTATTTGCAAAGCACTGTGAAGAACATTAATCTTATCTTGAGCCAAAGTGAATAAATTTAAGAATACAGAATAATAGAATCCTGCCTCAATGGATTTACGCAGTCTCACCTGGGCTATCAGGGGTGGGCAGGTTGCGTCTCCATAAAGACCAGGTGCGATCACGGGAAACAGCCAATAGCAGTCGCGCATCGGGGGAGAAGGCCATCTGGGTGACAGTGAGGGTGTGGCACGGCAGCGTCTGAAGCTGGCGCCACGTAGATGTACTCCACAGCAGCACTGATGCGTGTTCGGCTTTAGATGCCTAGAAAGACAGTAAGGACAGTTTGGATCTGTTAACAAAACAATCTCACCACAAGGTCCGATTAGTAGCTGTTCTGGAGTTTTCGATCATATTACATGATCTTCCTCAGCAGATCAAGAATTCATAGTAAACCTATGTCTTGGAAAAAATAAAATATGCAGAGGTGAGTGAAACATTGGTGATGAGGAGGATCTTAGGAGGGAATAAAAAGGGCTTATGGGAGGAGAATAACACAAAGAGAGGGCGAGGGGAAGAGGAAGGACAGTTGGAACAAAACAGGAGATTGAAGGAGGGGGAGAGCGCGGAGGAATGCAGGGTGAGGAGGTGGGAGAGCCATGTTTGTCTTCACAAGGTCAGAACAAGGTAGGCACCATCAATACCTGACTGACAGCACAGTCTAAACTCAACCTGTGAATGTGTCTTGTGGTGTGAATATGTGCATGCAGTGTAAACATGTCATGATGCTCTCTCCTCCCTGATCTTCTGCCCTTTGCTGAGAGCGGGGGTCATGTAGTCCTGACTGTGACACCTTCTCACCTTGCACGCCGATGCCACCACTGTCCTGGCGCTGTCAGAGGCGAGGCAGAACATCTCAAAGCCGTGACCATACCTGGAGGAGAGAGAGCGAGAGAGAGAGAGAGAGAGCGAGAGAGAGAGAGAGAGAGAGAGAGAGAGAGAGAGAGAGAGAGAGCGAGAGAGAGAGAGAGAGAGAGAGAGAGAGAGAGAGAGAGAGAGAGAGAGAGAGAGAGAGAGAGAGAGAGAGAGAGAGAGAGAGAGAGAGAGAGAGAGAGAGGGTTGGTAATCATACAAAGATAAATCATGAACTGACTAAGATATCGGCCGCATTGAACATGTGGAGGGACAGACGGGACGGCAACCAAGAAAGTGGTAATGAAGTATTTTGTTATTCCAAAGCGCCACCTCAACAAGCTTCCAGGCTCGAGCCGGTGTCGCTTGCTGACAGGTAAATAAGCAGACAGAGTGTGAAATTAAAATACTGATCTGCGATGACTGGACCGTCTCCCTCTGACAGAGATGAACAACGACGATGCTCCAGCTAATCATTCACAGCCTAATTAGTTTTAGCTTTGCTGACTACCACCTGGTTGTTTTAAAATGTCAAGCCGACAGAGAGAAAGTCCTGCATGTCCAGAAACCTTTCTGCTGCAATTTGGCACAGCAGCAAGAGTATTATTTATGCCACAAAAATAATTCGGCCACTTACTCATTTTAATGTTTCTATTATGTGCTAAATGATTCAATGGGGTGAAGCCAAATTAAGGTGGAAAAATGCTTTTCAACATGCGCACACAATGCCCACACCTACAATAAATGGCCACGCTATATGTCATGTTTATGGCAGATTGACTGGTAAATGGATTTGACATTGGCCACAAATGGAGGCAATATATTCAGCCAGGAGGAGAGGCTCATGGGATAGCAGGAAGCTGGATGATGAATAAGAGGAGAGCAGCAACCAAGAGCTTTGGGAGGTTCATCATTTTCAAATACATATAAGCCTTTTGGGCAACTCCAAGAAAACACGATTCCATCTGGAAATGCTGCTTCATTTAGAGTAATATGGAAACCAAAATGCTTTTATAGGGAGAGGAAGTGGAAATATGTAATCAAGACTTAGATTTTATGTCGCCTCAGAGCATCTTAGTTAACACTGGAGTCTGAATATTGTTTATACCAGTAGGTAAGACAAGCTGGGAGGGTTTTTGTTACACAGTTAGCAGAGAGACATTTGGATACTCACAGTTTCTGGACCTCAGGCCAGAGTGTGTTCTGGAGAAGATGATCCTCTGGTGGGGGCTCTGCTCACACAGACATGCATGAAAAGACACACGCACACACAGTTAACTGCAGATTTCAAAGACCTTACATAACTGTCATTTGCAAGGCTCTGAAAAAAATGAGCTGTTTTAAAATTCAAATACAACCAGTTTCCAATTTACTAAATGAGGATTACACCCAAGTGACTATTATAATTTCCCTCTTTTAAATACCTGTACTGTTAACCCAGAGTCACAGATAGGGTGCTGAATGTGTGCGTGTGTGACAGCCATACAAGTTAAAGGGGTAAAAAAGACAGTATAAGCACCTCAAAGAGAGACAGAGAGAGAAAGAGTGAACTAAAAGCTACAGCATATGCAAGACTGAGAACACGACAGATCGCCTGGAGACAATGTTCTCTCACATTCACACACAGCTTCTTTTAGCATTTAGCTTGCATGAAATCCTGAGCCCTGCAACTTGCCGCTTTCCCCCCCCCCCAAAAAAAAGCAATTTTGAAACAACTGCAGCGTTATCTCTGATTCTTAACGGCTGCTGGCTTTGGAGGGGATCAAATCTAGCTGGGTGCCAATCCTCTCCCTCACACCGCAGGCTCTGCACAAGCCTGCGCCGCCTTTGCGCTGTGTGTAATTGAAAGCTATACTCCTCGTGTATTTCTTATTGGTCATCTGCATTCCATTTTTGCCTAATTATTCATTCATCTCCCTGCCCGCGGAAGCCAATCAAAGAAGTGAAAATGCATTGTTAACAGCGGTCTCCGCACTCGGTTGCTCCCTACATAGCCCTGGGTCATCGATACTTAAACTTTGCAATCACATAAGCTTGCCGCCTAATTAGCATTGCAGATTAAGGAGTGGCTTCAATCATGCTGATGACAGCCCTTGACACCCTCTAGCCCAGGGGTTTTAAAACGCAGAGCTACGCTCTCTTCATTTGACTCATCCATTTCCAATCTGCCCATTTCCAACAATTAGTTTCCTTATTTTCCTTATTATTTTGTATCTCGCATGCTCTTTTTTTCTCTCTCCTCTCTACTTCTAATTTCCCTTTCCAAACCCATCCTTCTTATCTCACTTTTTAACCTTCAGCTCACCTGCTTCCTGTCACCTTTTCTTTCCTCCATACTACCCACCACCCCTTTCCTCGTATTCGTCTCCTGCTGTAATACCATCAGCCTCTATGAGACCTCAGGCTCTGCACAGAGCACAGGGACAGCAGAGAGTAATAACTAACTGTCCGTCTGGCTGCATATCATTGTCTCTTATAAGAACATGGAGCGACAGGCAGGCAGGAAGCTCTTAAATGTGTAGTGAGGCTGCTGAGAGAATTGCGATGGGGAAAATGAATTAGGCTATCAGACTGTAGAGGGAGACACGGATGCACTTTTGTTCTAAAGTTTTTTATCGGGGAGGTTTAAATTGAATGAAAGTTTACACAGATTACTACCATGTTTTAGGGAAGACCATGTTATGTTGGAAACAGGTTAATAGTACCAGTCAAGCTGAGCGGGTGAAAGTAAGACTCCTGGTATTGGTCAGATACGCTGCTGAACTGCTTCTCATCCTCTTTGGTTTTTGAGACAAGGTCACCTGTAATTTTAAAGGACATTTAAAATAAATATATAGTAATGAAAATACTGAAAAATTCATAAATTTACTGTATGGATTTCGTGGGAAATATTATCAGAAAAAAAACTTAGTCCCCAGCACAAGTATTTTACCTTGAAATACAGCCTTGTTGGACAAACCCAAGGCAGGTGTGCTGGCTCCTTCTGGAAGGTTGGCACAATCCTGGCAATGAGCAGACACACACAGCCATCAATAACTATGCAGGTTTTTCAAGGAGGCCAGACTGTCCTATTAGCACTTTTTACAGTTGGACAACAACTGGCTCCGCTGACTATTTTTTTGTAACTGGACACTCACACTGGATGTTAACAGCTTTTCTCTTGACATCCCAGAGATGTTGGCAAAGTTCTCCACAAAATTACGAGGTGCTTGAAAGACCCGCAGGACCTTCTCATCGGCGCCAGACACAAACTGAAACCTCCCGACCATTGCTAGACACTGCATGTCATATCCATGGATCTGTGGCCGCGAGATTTCATGCCAGGTTGCCTGCAGAGGTGAAAGACACAAGAAGATAATGTAAAAATCCGATGATTGATGGGGGAAGTACCAGTGTGTACATAGATCTCTGATGTTGTGGCACTTGGTTTGTTGGCCCTAAATTCAGGCATTTGTAACCGAGCCAAACACAACATTGACTCTCCTGTTGAAATGAAACATTTCTAGCTTTAGATGCAAAGTGTTCTCACGAGGGAAGATGGAGAGCTCCGCAACAATGACCAGATTTCCTTTGGCAGAGGCACGAGGTGGCAATATGCCAAATGCTATGTTAAATAATGTAATGAAGACTAGATTGTTGATTATGTTTCTGACTAAAATGAATGCCAAACTGGGGAGTTTTACCCCAGTTTTAACATTTTTAACTGAATTAAACATGAGGTGAAGTTAGAAGTGTGCTTGGTAACCCTTTGTTTCGATGTTAAGGATCAATGCAAAAAGGTTCCTGCAGGACTGCCAGAGGTAATCAATCAATCCAGTAACTCGTCTTTTTTCCTTTCCTTCTATAAAACTCTTCACTGCTAAAGCCTACTAAAATGTAATCACTGAACAGAGTCAAAACATATTTTAGGAAACATCAAGTGCATTGCACTTGATGTTTCATCAAGTTAAATATCAAGTTAAATATTTATTATTAGGTATTGACTGCATCCCATAAAAGGTTAAAACACCTGCCTGGTGTTCAAAGGAGAAACATATACCAGGTAACTGCTGGGTTTCAGTACACAAGAAGAAATAGTGTGGCAAACACTCCTATATCATAATATCTATATTTTGATGTCAGATGTGTGAAGTGTAATTTTGGAATTCTATATTATCTCACGTATAATGAAATGTGGAGTGATAGTGTTTTATCTTTACTACATTTGTGTTCCTTATACACTATTAGAATAGTTGATGTGGATAATATTGCACATCAGTGAGCAGGACTGGAATTACAGAGTATTTGCTTCAATGTGATGAATTAATTTGATTTTCAGGTATTTAATTGACATGATTAACAAAAACACAAAAAAAAAAGACATTTCCATCTGGTTAGCTTATCTAATTTCTAACTATGTGCATAAAAATGTTGAAACCCTATCAATAATTTTGGGCTACAATGAGGGTTCCACATTTTTGTGCGTGCATGTTGACATGTTATAGGTGATTTAATGTCTGCTTTACTTTTTTGCCGTCTTGTTTCCTCCATGGAGTAAAAAGTCTGGCAGTCTGGTCTGAGCCCACACTGAGGATAAAATCCCCCTCAGGATCCCAGCTCAGGTCCTGGACTGCATTGAAGTGACCTGATATCACAACCCCTGGCCTCCACTCTCCCTGGGAAGACAGCATTGTAATGGTCATTTCAAGCCTTTCAACCATTGATTTTCAATGTGTACCAACCCACCAACAACACAGACACACACAGACACACACAGGCACACACAGGCACACACAGGCACACACAGGCACACACAGGCACACGCTGCCTGATGCCAATCCCCAGCATTGGTGTCTCTGGTTTAAAAAAAAGAACCTACATCAGAGTGGTTAATTATAATTTAGGTGTTGCTCTCTGAGAAGTTGATCTCTTTTGAAGCATCTGAATTAGTTATCAACACCTTCAGGTTTGTGCTGAACTTTGAATTTCGAGCAGGCACAACTGAAATGCAATTATCTCTGAACTTACTTTTAACTACAGACCACTGCTCTTTCTCAGGGATACCCAACAAAGACACATGCTAAGCCAGTCAAATTGAGTGGCAGACAGGAGACTCGGTGTGACTAATTACACTAATCACTGTCGCTCACACAGTGTAACTGTGTAGCAACACCATCAAATTTTAATTCAAATACACCTGCCATCGCAGCGCCTTTAGGAAAAATTAATTTATTGTGCAAGTGAAAGAAACACTTTAACATTCTACATACATTTCCACATATGTATTGAAATCAGACAAACTACTTAAATGTTAGCATTATATTAATTTGAAAGTTGTGGTATAACTACGTCCGGAACTCCCACCTCTTTGTCTTGGTCCTGGCACCAGAGATGTAGTGCTCCATGAAAAGCATGAGCAACGATCATGGAGCCATCCGGACTCATCTGGCAGCCATAGAAACCCAGAGTGTTGCCACCGACCTCCCCTACACGCACCTGGTGTGACAGAAAAAAAAAACTTGTTGAGGGGGTGATCGTTACTGATCATCTGCCTGTTCAACAAACTTGTATCCGACATCAGCTGGGCGAAGAACATTTGGTTCCTGGGTCAGTCGCTTACTTGCTGCAGAGAAAGATGAAAGTAATATGTAGCAACATAAACCGTGCAACAGCTGCCACATATGGAGAAAAGGCGTCTGACTAAAGTAGGTTATTCCAAAAAAAAAAAAAAAAGACATTATTTGCTTTAGCACCTGCCCTCATCCTATATGATAGGATATAGTCTATTTAATGTCAAACGACTGGGTTTTGGGATACAGGCTCAGATTTATAGCAAAGAAGAAGAAGAAGAAGAGAAGAGAGGAAAGTTAGGGATGTCAAATCTTTTCTCAGTGTCCCTCCAAGACTTATTAAGTAACAGCTCCCACAATGGTGGAAAGAGGCAGAAAAAACAGCAAATTAAGCTGACAAGTCAGATGAGAAATTATGCAAAATGGGACTTATTAGAGTTGAATAAACTGTTTTGTTGGGTTTTTTTTAACAAAATACATTTGTCTAATACAAAATGAAAGCAATTGCAGTGTGCCGTATCATATTAAAAAAAATAATCATGAAAAATGGCAAAGCTTGAGAAAACAGAGGGATTTACATAAATTGGATTTGGGTGAGAGCCTGTGACCTCTGCATCATGTTCATAGGGAAGATCATATAGACGGTGTAAAACTGTCTGAGGATAAGACTGAAAATCACTGAAAATCCAGTCCTTTGGGGAAAAAAAGAAAAGAAAAAAAAGCCCACACTCACATCAGAACCAATGCCTTCTACAAAATCACCTCCTAAGGACTCTCATCACCGGTCACTGTCACCTTTGGCACCTTTTGATTCGCTTTTGATTGTCAAGAACATTCTTGATTCAATTTTGTGGATACAAATCACTACATGAGGCACCAAGCACATTTAGATTTGTGCAAATGTAGTTATCAATGACGCTGACTTAACTTGTTTTAAAACTCTGTTTGAGGTCATCTTAAGTCACATTAGTGACTTCCTCAAAGTATTATTTGCAGAACTGAGAACAAAAAAAGGAGAAATAAACACGTACATTTAAAGCAAACAGACATGTAGGAGGGAAAAACAGAGGATTAAACAAAACCATAATATGAACAAAAGAGCAACTCATTAGTTCTAAAAATGTAAAACTGAATTTAACTGCATTCATTTACCCTTTCACTGGCATTAATATCCATAAAGAACAGAAATTACATACTAAAATAGAAGAAACAAGATCTCATTCCGTTGCTTGCATGACAAGTCGGATTCAGTGCAGGATTATGGGACTAGACAGAAATAACTTGCAACAATGTCAGAAATTAATCAAAAATATTTAGAAAACGTTTAAACAGCAATTCTTGTTTAAGCTACAGAAAGCTTTTTTAACTGTGGGTTGTGAATATTCTTTAGTCCTCTGCATTAAGACACAATTACACCCTAACCCTAACCCTTTCCACTTCAAATCATGCCAGAAATCTTCATCATCGTCTACTCATTTTTCAATACTAAACAATCATTCAAGGACTTATATATCCGTATTTGTGGATCAGGCACTCTTCTCATTGCCATCAGGAATGCAAACAATTACAAGCTTTTCCGGGCCTTGAGAACTTGGTTGTAAACTGGGCCCAGAGGGGAGATCTATGCAGATTGATAGCGGCAGAGCCAAACCCTAGAGAGTGCTCCGCTGCTCCCTCAGCAGCACTGTGGTCTGTATTGAGATATGGGTGTATTATTTATCTTCCATCTTTAATTAGCTTGTATCTTAAATGATATGGATGTTGGATGTGAGGAAAAATGAAACTCCACTCAAATGATTAAAATTGGTGAAGATGCACAGCTCAGCCCGTTATCTTTTCTGAAAGCAGGTGGGTGAAGTGAGAATATGTTTAGCTGCAGCAATGACCTCATGCACACCTCGGGAAAAACACAAAAGAATGTGTGCGCATCAATTTTATATTAAACAAACAGGTTGAAAGGCTACACGCCACAAACGCACATTAGCAGTGACACACACACATATCTTGGCTACGTTTGTCTACTGTACGTGGCAGTAAAGTGGTGTCCTCAATCATCCGGCCTTCTTAAGGAGCTTGCGTGGGTCATCTGTGACCTTCAAAATAATGCCTCTCTGCAGGCTGAAACACCGCGGAACTAATGACAGCGATAAAGGCGTGCCTTCTCTCTGAATGGCACGGTCTTCCAGCTATCCAGAGAGAAGTGGAGAGGCCGAGCGGAACAGACAGACAGTCAGGTAGAAACATACATGGTGAGATTGAGAGAGAATGAGATGCAACATTAAGCAGATTGATTTTAAAATTCTGCACACAAGAGCCTGCCGTAAATCATACAAAAACTCACAGAGGCAAAAGCCGTCACCTGTCTTGTTTACGAGAGGGGGAACAATATGGATGCGTGACGTGCCTTATCGGTGGCCGGTGGGGGTATGTCGGGGGGGTGGGGGGGGGGGGAATAGAACAAGGACAGCAAAGAGGGGAAGGCATATTCTTGGAGGGAGAGAAAGAGGGTGACGAACACTGAATGAGCTTAGCCAAGCCGGGAAAAACCATCCAGTGTGGATCAAAGGCTTTCAACTGTTCTGGCTGAAATACTGACCAACACAAATAGAGAATGGCTCTTTACTTCAATTTATCTCAGTCATTTGTTTAATCTCCAATTAGAAAACTGTAAAAGGGAGAAAAAAAAACTAGGCAACGCCTTGAAATTCACTGTTTTGTTTGACCAATATTCCAAAATTCAAAGACACTTACATTTACTCAAATGACAATATCTGCCCACATCTCTGATCGTTTTTAGCAATAGCTGAACGAAATCAATGTCCACAATAATATGTTGTGGTTTTACTTATTGTTTTGGTGTTGTATGATGCAAAACGTTTCATAGTTACACGTTAAGCATGCATGAGGCAACTCATATAGTCTAATATTCACCCTTTTTTTTTTTAGCTCTGCTGGTCTCCACCAACTCCTGATGAAAGTATCCTGCTCTGTAACTGCTAAATGATCCACTATGTTCACCAGCCAGCTGCTAACTTTTTCTGTCTGCCATTTTCACTGAGAACAGCTGCGTGCTGCTGCATAGAGTGGTGGGAGTAAACCAAAACAGTAAAGATACAGGCTGGGAATAATTCTCTGTGGATTTGTTACTATGAGCAACACCATTCACATAATAGATAATAATTTCATTAATTGTTAATAGAAATATTGATTAGAGGAGTTTTACAGTTAATTAAATATCAAAATTGTTGTTGATTCATTTTAAATTGGTTAATTGACCAACTGTAGCACAGCATGAAATTAACTTATATTCAATCCTCACCAAAGTAATTAACAGAAAGTCACTCACGTATATTATTCAGAATTATTGACTCTTTTTTTATTAGTGGCTTTTTGGGATCTGCCATGAGGCTAAGTGTAACTTGAGGAGAGTACACAAGCCGTGATCTGAAAATATCTCTCAAACACACAAACACACGCGCGCACACAAACTGACAATCCCTCCGGGCGTTGTGGTGGCCCGCTGTGGTCAGTCTGAGATGTTAATTACCAGTGTGTCTCGTTAGTAAGATGTGCTTTACGCAGCAGTGGGCCCTGGCCACCCCACTGCTAACCCCCACTCTCCATTAAATCTCACCAGTTACTCTAATCAGTGTGAAGAAGTGAAGCGCTTCTTTGTAAAAATAAGGTAATTAAGACACACATGGCTGGTCATTTAGCGCTGCGGAATCTGCTCTGCCAAAAACTTCAACATCCTGTAGAAAAGCTTTGGTGTTTGAGGGCTATACAGGTTATGAAAACACTACAAAAAGAACTAAAGGCCCTTATTTCAGTCTCACTTGTAACGACGGGATAAAATGTAAATCCAGTTTAATTCACTGATATGTCATTGTTGCACATGTATATTTTTGTGTGTGTGTGTGTGTGACAGAGTATCAGAAGTTAGAAGATAAATGGAGAGTAGACTCATCCATTCTGCACTTTCATATTAAACTAAAAAAAGTTTTTTTCCAGGTACGTTTTTTTTCTTGCACATCAAGAGAAAAAGTCTGAGCTGAGGAGTGATTGTCCACACCAGAGTGGATTTCAAAGTCACTGCTGCTTTTCTCTTCCACTGGACCACATTTGTCCAATCATACCGAGAAGAATATGTGACATCAGTGGCGGCCTCGGGCTCTAATCATCGTCCCTTTGTCAAGCCAGAGAGAGGAGTTGTGGCTTTCATGGTTGCTCCTTTCTGTCTTCTTTGTTGCTAGTTACTCTGGATGTGAACGGTGAGATCAAAAGGTGCAAAAATGTGATTGATCCACTGTGGAATCTTTCTCATCACCTCGGAGTGTGTTGACAGTCAAGATGCCTGCCGTGGCGAGGTGAGCCTTTTCTGTGCTATGCGATGTGTGTGCACATGATGGGATGTATTTCGAGATGTCTTCACGTCTAAGTCTATATCAGGAGTTTGAGTGTGAGATTTTATTTTTTTTTAGTCTATCTGTGAGTAAGTGTTTCTGTCAGAGATGTGGAAAGGTAATCTCAGGTAACTCCTCAACTTCTGAACCACCTGAGAATTTTTCAGTCGTACAAGAAAAAAAAAAAAAAAAGAAAAAGCTGTGGGGCAGATGGGCAGAGAACAGCTTTTTTCTTTGCCATCCACACTGTGTTAAATTTAGCCCCCTTTCTAGCACAACAGCAGCTGTTGAGAGCTCAGAGATGAGGTGGAAGGGGAGAGAAAAGGAAAGGAGGAGAGAGAGATAATGTGAGAGAGGGAGATGAGACAGTGAGATGATGAGACAAAAAAAGGAGGCAAACGGTGAAGAGAGAGGAGAAAGGAGGAGGATAGAAAATGATGGAAGGCGAGAGTGAAAGGTATAGACAGGTCATGGAGGAAAAATATAATAAAGGAGAAAGGCAGCACAGAGGCAATGACATGTCTTCCACAGGCTTCTCCGTCCCCTGTTGGATGTGTTGGGGAGTGGGCCGTAAAAGAGGGGTTTCGGTGTGAGTGAATGATAGAAGGGAAGATGGGGGAGGACATCCTCAGCTTGTCTAAACTCACAGTGGTGCGCCGGGCTCAGCGCCTCTTCATCACTGTCTATCACTTCTATTCCTGACACCTCAATGTCAGGGAGAGTGAAAACCGACGCAGGGGCACTGACAGCGTAAGAGAGGATACTGGGGGGGAGGGCTCAAGCTCTCCGGATCATGTCAAGAGCTACTGAGATGGAAGCTAGCAGAAATGGGTGGGGAAATCACTGTGTGGGTCTGTGTGTGCAAACCCTGTGTTCCCCTTAGAGAGCTATTGATACTTTGTGTGTGTGTGTACAGTCTGTTGTTGTATGGCACCCGCTTTTGTATTCAAAGGCACACTCACCTGCTCCACCCAAACTCCAGATCCCTCCTCAGGAGCCCAGAGGATCATGGTTTTGTCCATGGAGGCAGAGAGCAGACTGAGAGGCTGTTGCAGCTTTCCGCCTGCAGGGGGAGACAAAGACTCTGGAGAATCAATACAGGAGCAGCATGCACTGTCAATAACGGTCAACAGGGGTCTGCCAGTTATTAAACCAGTGGTTCCAAACCTTTATGACTTGTGGTCCAAAACAATAAATACTCACACCCTTTGTTACATTAGTTATGGGTGTCAGATTGTTTCATTTGAATAGTATAGTAGAATAGCACAATAAAAAAGCCTCAACAACAAAAAAAGGCTTTTCGTGCTGAGCTCCTCTTTCCTCCTCTCCCACATCCATTTGTACACATTCATGTCCCATTAATACATGTTTCTAACTCTGCATCTTCTCTCTCTCCTGTAGTTTTGTGCTTTGTCATCCCTCTCCTCTCCTGTTGTTTTCTGTAGGTATTTCTACCTCCGGAGCTGTAGAATCTGGATCTGTGATTGCGAGCAACCTACTGCCCCCATGATCCTGCTCAACACCCACTGCTACAATTATTATCATATTATTCTCTCTCTCTCAACGCAGCCGGTTGAGGCAGATGGCCGCCCACCCAGAGAAGGGTTCTGCTTGAGGATTTTTCCCGTTAAAATTGAGTTTTTCCTTACCGCTGTTGAAAGTGCTTGCTGATTGTTGGGTCTCTGTCAATAATATTATAAAGAGTACTGTCTAGACCTGCTCTATGTGAAAAGTGCCTTGCAAAAAGAAATGACAAGTTCAGACAAATTTTCTCTACCAAGACTAACGAGTGAAACAAGAGAGTGAAACAGTATTTTTATACAGAGATTTATGAATGGATTCATTTGTATTTGAATGCATGCTGTTGTGTCATATAATTATTTTAATCTACACTTAACGCTATTGGAAATATTTTTGGATAACAATGGAAAATAACCTAAACAAAAAATCGTATTATGAATAACGACCAAAATAATTGTGGCTGCCATTTACCTCATAACCGTGCAGCTCCACTTATCTAAACATAATGATGTGTGGTGTTCACGAAAGCTGAGATGGGTGTGAAATGATCTTGATATAATGAGCTTTTGAGGCAGCCAGAGTTTAAAGAGAAGGTTTAGTATATCTCTCAGCCCCTCCCTTGATGACTAATTAAACCAATAACTTCTCCCACCTGTGTTTTCTTATTTTTTACAGATTATCACCACCTCTTGCTGACATTTATAAGCAATAGCATTGCAAAATAAAAAAAGGGAAAGAAACAATGTCTCCTAGCTTTGCATGTGAGCTAAACCATTTACTTCCACAGGCTAGAAACTGAATCAGTGATTAAAACCTTTAGAGGGAAGATTGTCCTAAAAGTGGGCTTCATTAGTGACCAGTCCCTTCCATGGTTTTTATTCAAGGTACCTTTGTAGAAAGGAGGCTGCCAGTGGACTCCATAGACCCAGTTTTCATGGCCTGCCAGGACTGTCTCAAGAGACACAGCAAACACTGAGGATGCATCTGTTGAAGCAACACAAAGAGACCAGAGAAAACTGTTGTCATGATAACAGTTATATGCAATTAACAAGGGAAAGGTGCTGATTAATTACAGGTATGTATAGATGTTTTTTGTGTAATCCCCTAATTTTAAAGTGTAAAGGTTCTATGAAAACATTCTTAGTAAAAACTAAGTGTCATTAAACTATCAAAATTGTCTCTTCATTTAGTTAATTGGTGCCCTTTATATAACCAAGCCAGCATGGCCTGCTCACCTCTCTCCTTCACTTCAAAAACGTCCTCTTTCATTTTGATGATGGTGTGATCGTCCTCTGTGCGGGCGTCTGTCCCAGACTTGGCACACAGCCTCCACACTCTGATGAGACAGTCCTGTGAACAGCTGGCTAATAACAGCTCCCCACCTGAATGAGTCAGAGAGAGAACCTCAAAAACCTTCCCTACTGAAAGACATTTTCTATCAACTCTTACAAAATCCTGTCTAGATGACATGCAGTGCTTAGTATACTTCAGGCTGATAAATCTTTAACGGTCTTGTTTTACACTATTTCTATTGCTTGAACAGTAATCTACGCATTCAAGAAGTGCTCAGTACAACAGCAGGATTACAGGCCAAATATAAACAGACACATGCTACGTCCTCTGAGTGTGTCCATCTCTCATAATTCATGCTTCATGTTTAGTCCAGTGCCCACTGGCCTAGTTTTGCCTGTGCCAAGTTGAACAGTCATAAAAATTCCTCTGTCGCTACCACCTAAGGCGTCTGCAATGCACAACAGGGAAGAGGAAGGCCATTACTATTTGCCAAACCTAAAATAATGACATTGGTGATAATGACAATGATGATTATTTGTTTTATTTGTTTTGGTGAATGTCTGAAACTCTGCCAAAGCTACTTGCACTGGTGATTTTCTTGAGCCTCCATGATGTATTTTTTATGTAATGCTGTTGTTGAATGAATTATCCATTGGCAAGAAATAAAGTTTATACTTGAACTTCTCTTGAATCATGAATGAAGAAATGAAAACACAACACCTTCCTTTATTTATGACATTTTAACTATCCTAATGCTGTGGTTTATTGGCCTTTTCCAAGTCATTTTCTAGGTATATTACATAATTAAATTCTGAGGATAAATAAAAATCCATTTTAAAAGTGTATTTATAAACTGGAAAGAAGTTAGTTTTAAACAGGAGAAAAAGTGGAGAGGAAAGTTTGTCCCCATAAAATCTCTGAGAGATGACCAGTTGATTTCACACACTAGTGCTGATTTGAATCTAACACTAAGACTAATGGTGAGAAAATTGTGATTTTGAAAATAGATTAAAACATAGAAACACAAAAAAACAGAAAATACCATCCATCGTGCAGTGAACCCCAATATTTAACAGCTATGATAAACTGCACTAGTGCTGCAATTTGCCATCTGCTGAGTCATAAACGAACAGAATGATTTATCTAACTCCTACTGCACTGGAGAGCAGCTCTGTCATTCCTGTTGGGATATTTCATACAAACAAACTTCGCTGTGTCTCTTTGCTGGCTAATAGCTTGGCAGCATTGAGTAGGTCATAGACTGCAAGTGGGAAGGAGACACTGGTGGAGAGGACTGGTTAAGGAGATGAAATAGCTTTTACACAGCCAGAACATCACAGTAATGAAGTGCCCTTGAAGAGGGTTACACAATTAGTAGAGCCTGGATTGAATCCATGCATTGCCATGTTGCTAGCACGATACTGCAAATAGCACTCTGGTTGCTGGAGCTGGGCTTATTGAGCAACAACTGGTGTAAAGGCTGAACACAGAGCATGACTTTCTGATTGTTATGTTCTATTGATCTAAAAAGTGTTTTTTTTTTCTTTTTTTTCCCGCTTGCTTGCTTTTAGCTAGACAGGGGGTCAAAGTGCATTTGTCTGTCTTTCTCATCAAATTGGTTGACTGGTGTACCTGGATATTTCCTCTTGCCTCTCAGCATTCTGGTTCAGCCAACGACATGTTACAGTATCTCAATCTTTCAAAGCCAAGAACCTGCATTACTCAACTTTGCAGGCTTGATTTGGATAAAACAAAAGTGAGAGACGACCACAAGTTTTCAGCCTTCAGAAGACAAAGACAACCATTTCAGAAACAAGCAGGTAATAAGAACTGACCTTCCATATCCATCCAACTGTACTAAACTTACAATTCCTCTTCTATGCATGTATAAAATTGGAAAACGTCCTAAACAAAAAGTTTTTTGTTTAGGGACACATCTAGAACCAAAGTCTGTATTTTTAACTTATCCCACTTTAAACTTTATGGTGTTTATGGCAGAAAAAAAACTATGCTAGTCTGATGAGAAGATTTTTTGTATTTTGTGGGTGCCACGGCTGCCCAAAGTGCTCAGTTCCGGACAGGGAGCTCTCTTTCTCTCTTAGTTTTTTCGGCCTCTTTCTACACTGTCAACTGCTACAAATAAATAGCAAGATGCCCTAAAAAATGTTTAATTTTCAGTAAAGACCCTAATTCATTTGAAATCAAAAGTACTGCTTTACCACTACACAATCTAAAAACCCTCTTTAGTAGCTTGCTTAGTCACTTAGGCACTTAGTCAGTGCACAAAAAAAGTTCCTGAGGTTAATTTCATGATAATCTGGCCGGGTTTATGAAGATTCTGTTGATAATTCTGTGTAAAGGGCTGGTCCATGTGTAAAATAGTATGCGTTTGTTTCTTACTCAACAACGTTTCAGCAATGTGGATTATTATTTGCTGTTCTGAATATTTTAACCTGGGCTTTCTGGTTAAAAAATGCCTAATCACAGAGCCCCCCTGCCATATATCTGACTTTGAGTTAACTGAAACATACCAGCATAATGAGCCACTACCATAAAACGTAAGCCAGGCTGTATGGCTCAAACAATAACACAACAATCAGTGGCACTCACCTATAGACGCCCACGCCACTCCACGAACCCAGTCCTCGTGTCCTTGCAGTGTCATGACTTTCTGCAGCTGTTGTAGAGCAATACAAAAAGAAAAAAAAAGGTCCAATGATGCCCTCAAACTTTAGAAATTCAAATTAGAGAGTTGGCACAGAATGCAAGAATAAGTTGCCTTTGAATGAGTATCGATCTGAGCTTACCTGTTTGTCAGACTGCACATACAGATGCACCCGTGAGTCATCACCCCCGCAGGAGAGTATGGGAACTGTGGGAAAAGAGATTTAAGCTTTACACACACGTCAGGTTGCATACATTTATATCTACATCCAGGTTTTCATAAACACGACTGAGGTGGAGAGGATGGATGGGGCAAAGTATCAAACAGACAAAAGGCTTGTAAAACAGAGAGGCAAAATGACACAAGACACTTCAAACGCAGACTGCATTTTGAATATCACATTTGGACACAAGCACAAAAGCAGTGGTGCAAATTGAGATAGATGACATGGAAAACAATGTGTGTCTGTGTGAGTGTGTGTGGCGCACAACTTACAGCATGTCTATGTAGGAACAGCTTAGGCTTACCTCTGCTGCCTGGTAACAGTGCCAGAGAGACATCCATCATGAAACCGCTACCAAATGATAGGGTATGGAGGCACTCAGCTGGGGAAACACATGCATATGGAATTAAACTTTCTAATACACTATAAGTAATACTACTACACAAATACATGATGATCGTATATTGTGTTAAATTTGTAGCTTTTGGACTTTGTGTGCATCTGTAAATATATATTTGACTGTTCCTGTGTGGAATATGTGTTTGTTTTTGTCTGTTTCTTTCAAGCTGTCACACTCTGCATACAGGCAACAACCAGCTGGTATTTTTATTTGGGAATACACCCCAAGGTTAGACCCAGTTCACATACACACACACTTAAACTGTCAAGCTGCATCAGTTTTCATATGTGCTGACAAGTGGACAGAAACTTTCAACAAAAGCTGTCAGCTTGAGAAATAAAAAGCATTTTAGATGACAGATACTGACTAATATTCAACTATGTGAAGAAAAAATAAAACAATTCTACAATTAACACAGCTGCTGTGATTTTTCAAATTATGTTTTAGGAAATAAAAACATTGCCTGGGGATATTACACAAGATGAACAGCCATTTCTGCCCCAAACCTGCTGACAGACTGAGTTGCTTTTCAAATACAAAACTAAGACCAGTGTATTGTAAATTTAAAATGTCAAACTACACACACGCTGTCAGATGTGATGCACAAACTCGTCTGCAGTGCTGCAGAGACCAGGCTAATTATCCTGTTGTATGTAAACACTGCAATGTACTCTATAAACCACAAGGTGGCAGACTGTCTAATGTATGTGATTGTAAACTGATTTTTTTATTCATTTATCAAGCAATTATATGAGTCTGTTACATTTCTGGATACATTATGTGTTCCACAACAATAAAAGACAACTGAAGGAAAATGAACTAGTTTTGCCAATTCTAGCAAAGCAGACTTTGAGTCTTTGAAAAAACAACAAGCCAAGTCAACTTATTTTTCATACTACTGTAAATATCCACACATATAAACCCAAACAGATTCATGACTCAAAATTAGAGTTTATCAATCATTTTGATTTTTTCCCTAATCTTTGTTTCCTTTTCTCAAGAAAAGAGAAAGAAAAGTTTACCTGTGCAGGCCTCTAAAATTACAGAAAGTAAACAGTTTGATAAAGGGTCAGATAACTCTGTGATTGACCTGCTCACACCTCACAAACATGCACTGCATGGCGAGGGGTCATAAGTAAACACTACTTCATATCAAGATGGGACAAGCACAAATGACAACTGAAACCTAAACAAATTGCTATTTCAAAACATTTCCAATATTAATATAGTATATATAATATAATATTAGCACATTCACACTCAACAAATCCAAATAGTGACACAAGTGTATCTGTCAGTCTTTCTTTTTTTTCTCCATACCATCTTTGGCATCACTGCAGAGCCACAGTCTGACTGTGGAGTCTGATGCTGAGGAGGCCACCAGAATCTTCGGGTAGTCCACATAGATGGCATCCACAGCACAAACTGGACCAGTATGGCCCTTACACTCCACCGACTGGATGAACTGTAAAATGCAGAGCACATTTTTACACCATACAATATCTATAAAGAACACCAGGGAATCCTGTATCAGAAGCTCTACTGGAAGTGTCTAATGGCTTACCTTCCCATTTTGAGCCTCCCACACAATGAGGCGATTGTCTGAGCCTCCTGACACAAGATGACTCTCTGGAGCTGTGACATAAGTAACAAGTAGCAACAAAGGTACAATATAAATGTATTACAAATATGTACATAGTGGCATTTCAACAGTACCACACAGAGCACAAAAGCAATAAAATGGTATAAAAAAACAAGACAAGCAAAAAAATATGTGACAAGTTAGACAAAATATATCATTCCTACATATGGGAATGATCCTACATCCTACATATCCTACAATTCTCAATAAAAGAACAGTATTTAGAAAACAAATGTAGTAAACACATTTTAAGTGTATATAGACAAGTCGCACAAAATTCAAAGGGAACAATTCAGTAGAAGGAAATATCTGTATAAATGTTTCAATGGCAAAAGGAAGCGATAATATCTAATGTGATATGGGATTTGATTCCAAATGTGTGACACACTTGTGTCTGTACTATGTACAGAAAAGGTTTCTTAATTTAAGCATAGTTATGGGGTTCGGGTCATTTTGTAATAGTTCTGGTTATTCTTTCAAGTCTTGTGGAGTTATAAGAACAAAGTGAAGGAGAAGGTGATAATAAAGCAAGCTGATAATACCAATTCATATCTCATATCTCTAAGTTCTTTATATGGAGGCTATTTTAGATTCATTTTAAACCTTTAGACTCACATCTGAGCAATATAAACAGAGATGTTTGACAGGTGTCCCCACTCACCACAGTCCTCTCTGTGAACCCACTGCACTGCATTTACTCTGTCTGTGTGTCCATTCAGCAGCGAGACAACTCTCTTCCCCTAAAACAAAACCAAAACGTTGTATTTAGTAAGTGTCACCACCAAAACAACCCTTTATTTACTCATGTAAGATGCTTAGCCCACGTTAGCAGCGATAACTACCAGCCACTGCTAACTTCACAGCAGGAAGCGAATAGATTGAACTACCTGTGGGTCGTACAGAGCCACAGAGTTGCATGTCCCAAACGCAATTGTCCATCCACGACTCCAAGAAACAACATTTGGTGTCCTGTTTGCACAGCATGCAACATGGCATGTCTCCATTGCAGGCGGCGCCATGTTGGAAGCTGAAGTTGTGGTGTTACAGTGAAAGTGGCTGTAGTAGAAACTACACAGGCCAACATATGTTCCGCATCCTGCAGCTTTACAGCCCGTCCATCAACTGTTATGATAATACTGTTTAATAAACATTTCCAAAATTAATCTACGTAATTATATTAGTTAATTTTAGCGTGTTTCAAATGGGTTTATATGTCGATACTGACAATATCGCATGTTTAATCATTTAGGTGCATTGCTGAAGGATGTACACTAGATGGTGGAAGACATTCACAAAAATCCCAGAGACCACTCCAATTTAAAAGTTGCATGAAGCTTCATTAAAGAGCCCCTCAAGACAGGTATTTAGACTTAAAAATACTTTTCTTGAAACAATATTGTGGGTCTGATTTGGTTTAACCCACACCTAACCCTAACCCACAAAAAAGTATAATTACTGTCTGTGAAGATTCTCAGTCATCCAGGTCATGGTTATCCAAGGAGGGTTGAATCAAGGCCAACTGGAACTGTAAATAATGTTAAAATCCTTGAAATTGCCTTTATTCCTTCTCCCTCATTAAAAAGCTTAGAGTCTATGAATATGCAAATGTATTTCATTTCAAAAGTTTAACTAGTTCACAGAAGATATCTCCTGCCTCACTAGTTTAGCCAGTTTTCAGTGTTTGTGCTCTGGAAGCTTCAAGTTTCCATATGACACTTGTGTAAGTTGAATATTGGACCAGAATTGGCTCTGACCTATTTGTGATGTCACAAATCATGATCATAGTCCCCATAGGAACTATGAACAATTTCTTACTTCCAAATAATTTACTCATCCCATTTTGCCTTACAGAGTAACATGGATACTATCAAATTCTCAAAATACTAACTAAATCGATTAAAGTATTAAAGATTACATTATTTAATGTTATTAAAGCCACTCAGTGAAACAATGAGATGATTTGTTCTGTGGTACTTTAGTGGTGCATAAAGATTTCTTTTTTTCTTTAGCTTCTGCAAAGAGTCAGAGGTCAGAGCTTGTGGGGATTTGGAGCTGTTTGGGGACATTTCAGCAAGATGGTGTTTTAACACTGATTTGTAGCTGAAACTCAGTCCCACTTTTTATTTTTACAGTGCTCCACTGCTGTGGAATACTTTAGCAAATACCACTGAGATTTTTATATTGAGATTGGAAATCTACACATGAAATTAATATTTAATGACACATTGCATTTTGTTACTGGTGTTTCTTTATTGACATATGGAAAAACATTTTTTCTTTTTTTTTTTTTACAAAGTCATCTGGCTCTAGTATAGTGTCACTAAATGCCACTGAAGACAGTTAATGCATTTGTTGAACAGTATGCTGCCACCAAATGACAATATTGTTTTGTAAAAACTATGATAACAGGAGTGCTTGAGGTAGCTACCAGGATGTGTTTTTGAATTAGATCTTTCAATACAGTTTAAGCACTTTTAGCAGTGTGAAATATTTCCAATTGTACGCTTTCACGGACGGTTTTGCTTTGGTCTGATGAATGCAGAGACAACTGGATAAAATGTACAGCCATTATTTAAACAATGATTTGAATTTGCTCAATCAACAATTAAGATGCCCCAGTACACACATACTGTACACTGCCATGTCGGACTGTATAAATGTTACTTATTGGTATTGACTGAGGCTGACTGGCCGCAGCTGAGCTAGCTGCCAGCCAGGCAGCCTTGCTTGTTAAAAAAAAGCCCCAGGGGCTTTTGGATTAGAAAGGTTGAGGCAACACTTTTGTCACAAGGAGTTTCCAGGCACCCACTTGACATGATCAGGGGAAAGAATGTGATGGCATCTGTGAACCCTTGAGACGATATGATAAATGACAATGTAGCCAAGACAAACAGGGATAGAGTCAAATAATATGAGGAAGTGAGAAAGGATGGAGAGGGGAAAGAGAAGGAGAAGGAGGGATGGCTGGGGCTTTTTTTTTGTTTTTTGGCTCAACTCTGACCAAGCTGACATGGGGTATATGTGTGTGTCAAAGACAAAACAGGCACACTGTCACCAACACTTGGGCAGAAAATAGATTTTGCTCATCTCACTACATTGTTGTCCCTCCTCACTCAGTCTCAGTGAGACAGATTTTAGACAGACTTGGCAGGGTGAGACAACCTCTCTGTGGAGGATACCCATGCATCTATCGCTCTCATCTCAGGAGTGGCAGCTAGGCACTAGCTGGGATGTGGCCAAACAGCTGTGTCTGGAAAAACATCTTTTTTGTCTGTGTATTGCTTTGACTATGTTTTTGTCGTCCTCTTGTGGTGAAATCTCTGTTACCTGCTTACATAATGCAGGATTTGTTTGATAAAATGTGATAGGTCATTGCAGGAGAGAGGAAGTTGATTTAGGGAAGCTCCTGCCCTATTTTCCCATCCCTGGACAACAAATATAGTATAAGCAGCTCCCTTTGCAAGAGACGCTTTTGCACCAAAAAAGACTTGCTATTCACATTCTGCAGTAGCACCAAGTAAAACTGTTTCCCATAGCCAGCGATAATAGAGTCATCCAGGGAAAGCACTGTGATTTAGACAACGGACACACTCTGCATCAAAAATGTTGCCTTTATGATAAAGCTGTGTATTGAAAAGAAAGTTCCTGCTCATCAGTATATTACAGGGATGTAAAATTCTTAACCTAGCCACTGTGAACAGATAGCAGTATATGGACTGATAATCAATAATTATACTATACCATAGTTGTGTGAGCAAATGTAGCAGGCATATGTGAGGGTTTTCCTTTTCTGGATCAATTTTTGTCACAAATGTTATGCAAAATGGATTATCTGGCATGCTTTTGTTAATTTACGTGCATAGAGTGAAGCTCAATTTAGTAATGTATGCTGTAATTCAGATTCATTTCCATTGTTGTATATTTTAGTTTTCACAGTAGTGGTGAGCAGTTGCAGAAATCTCCTGTCACCGTACTACTATAATTCATCTCACGTCCTTATTCATCAAGAATTTATGAAAGCAGAAAATCAAATGTTTTGTCATTTGTTTCATTCTGCCATATGTTGCCACCAAGAACTCAATAACTCAATGCACCTGATGAGGTCTGAAGACTTCTTGGGAGAGTGAATAGTAATTTAACAAATCATGATGATGAAGTTCATACTTATGGAGATATTTAAGGACGGATGATGAAGACACCTTCAGTTTTTCTTTGGGAGTTTACATTGTCTTTTTTTAAATTTAATGAAAGCATATTTCAACACTGTGGTTGAGACAAGCTACAACATTTGAATGTAATGACTGTAATTATGTCATTACACTTGTAGAATCTAAGGTAACAGCTGTATTTTGCAACAATTTACAGTTTAGTACAGCAGCAGTGTTTTTTTATATGTTATTAAATGTCTCTGCTGTGCGTGCACACATTTCCATGTTGGGAAGTGGCTGTGTATTCAATTTGAATGCAAAAATACAGCACATGCATACTATGTCCATTAATGTGTTCCATCTCTTGCATATGCTATTATTTCTATAACTGCAGAGGAACGTCTGACAAATGAGGCAGCCTTCACCCGAAGAAGTGCTGGATGGAAACAGAATGATAATGAGTGTGTGTAAGGTGTCCGTGATTATGTAACAACAGAAATAGAGACGCTGAAAAGCCACGATTATTGCGCTGGGTGTCTGCATGGCACTTTGCCGCTGCCTGTTTTTTGTTTACCTCCAATTAAATTAGCCTTGTCCCTGTGGGTGCCTAGTTGGCAGGAGGAGAGTGGCAAATGACAGACAGATGACCTGCTCCCTATTAGCAGTGCTGCTTTAGTAGTTGTCTGTTTGAGCATGTTAAAATGTCTGATCTCTATCCAGTTTCTTTTTCTGTGGTATGTATTATTTGTACTTGAAGAAGGGATTTTTTTACTGAGCATAGTCCATGTTAACACAAACGCCTTGAAGCCTGTCAGGATTTAACTCATCAGACATTATAAACAACTCCTGAAGCTTTAAACTGTAAAGGCATTCAGGGTCGGTCTGTAAAAACAGCCGACTAAACATCCAACCAGGACACGTCACCTCAATTTGACCTCCTCCCCTTCACAGAGGCCTCTCCAGTTATTGTGTGATGCTATGAGGGGGAGTTCAGCTGCAGGTCTCCATCATGGCCATGCTAGCCTGAAGTGCAAGTATTTTGGGTGACAGGTTTTTTTTTGAACAAGTTTATCTTAACCAGCAGGCTCGCTCAGGGATATGCTTGCCCTGGAGGCATATGTGAATGTGCGACCTGCGGTGTGAAAAATATAGCATACACAAAACAAAACATGGGGAACTAAACTACCAAATATAAAATATTTATAAGTAGGGCCATAATCACGTAAGAGCAATGTGTACCTATATGCAAAGTATGTTTTATATCAGCATAAATTACTTCCTTGGGGCTGAATGTGGGAAAAAATCTTTCAGCATTCAACCACAAATCTTCCTCTGAATCCCAAATTTCAATCCACTTATCCAACAGGGGAATATGACTGAGTGCACTCATTTTACATCTTGCAGTGTGGAAAATCACTACCTCTTTAGGCTCAGCAGTTCCTGTCCCAGGAACTGCACAGCCAGAAGGAATGATCCAGAGAGGGATGAAAAGTCCGCGCTTCTAAAGCACAGGGAGAGACAGTAGCAGCTGTTAGCAACACAATCACACCATATAAGCATCTTTTATTTAATGAGCAATACTCTTTGACTGTGCCGATGAGTATTCACAAAGGGGGCTTCCTGCTTGTATGGGTTTTTCAGGCACATTGTCAAAATGCAATGTGTCTAAAAGAGATTAGAGGCACAGGAGCAAATATTGAATATTCCAGAGCAAATGAGATACTGTTTAGAAAAACAAGCCCGTTTTTCACAGCAAGGAGTAAGGCACTGACAAACTCAGTGAGAATGTGCACACTGTGTGTTGTGTCTGCTTGTGTGGATTCAAAGCTATTTGTCTGGATGATAACTAAACTATTTCCACTGCAACATTTACGGGATGCATCATATTTCTTATCTTATTGTGCCTCTTGAACTTATCTACTCTGAACAGAATCATTTGGGCCAACACAAGTTGATACAGCACAATGCAAGTAGCCTGAGTGGAGCTTGTTATCGTCTTATTGCTTAGAAGAGAGCCTCAGAGCAGATTAACAAAAAAAAATACAGATATTATCTAGTTAGTAGTAGAGCCATTCATCAAAGTGGAAAGCAAGCCTTTCGGGCCATAGCAGCCAAACTGCCTGCATGCCTTCATAATGATGCAGTGTGTGTGTGTGTGTGTGTGTGTGTGTGTGTGTGTGTGTGTGTGTGTGTGTGTGTGTGTGTGTGTGTGTAGTGAAACCTATGTAAACAGGGAGGGTTAAAGTAAAGCATAGCTCTGGGGTTTTAAATAAATACTGGCTGGGCCTGTGAGCGGCAGAGAGCTTTAAGTAACACACACACACACACACACACACACACACACACACACACACACACACACACACACACACACACACACACACACACACACACACACACACACACACATACACACACCCATTGTCTCCAGTGCTGACACAGAGTGCTATATCCACCATAGTTGATGATAAAGCAGGCAGCAAAAGGACCTCACTAACTGTGCCACAATGCTTATAAGCCATATCTGCTCTCAGCCATCTGGTGCGTTTGTAATATGAAGTGTTACTCACCACTACTTGTCACCCAGTGGCTGCGCTCGTAAAATTAGAAATAGCTACTGGAGCCACTTGAGGATACAGAGATTTTGGCAATAGTTTGGTCAGGCACAGATCCAGACAACAATGAAGTCCTACTATGAATACAAGTCACTGGGTCACAAAATAAGAAGAGGAACAATGTCTGAATTCACAAAGTATTTTACTGTAGCTTATAAGTACAAGTTCTCGTCATCCCTATTTCTATCCAGAAAAGTAACATAGACTGATAATTCTTACACGGGCCTCCACTGCGAAACACTGCAGATGTTTTGGTGCATCCCTATTGGCATTTATGAGTCCCTTTTTAAGTGTTACCATTTTTTTTGCTATCTTGAGATCTTTGTAGTGTAAGCAGTATTGGGAAGATGTGGGAGTGTGTTGGAGAAGTAACGAGAACTGGGGGATTTATACTCCTGTGTGCTTAATGCACCCAACCCTTCTACCTGTATATATGAAATAATTGATCAAATGTTGTGAAAACAAAAACAAGCTCACAAACAAACACATCTCTGATTGAAATAATGGGTTTTATTGATTGGCTCACACTAAGCTTTTAAACCAGACGTTCAGCACTTGCTTGAAATCTGTCTGTGGAGGATTATATTCCAGATCTGTGTGCCAGTTTGTTTTCAATAATAGCTGTACCATTGTGTTTTAAAAAAAGTTGATTTGATATTTTAGTGATTTCAACCAAAACCTGAGCATTACAAAGCATTGAATCCACATATTCAGACTTTTCTTCAGCTTTGGGAAACCTACTGTAGGGCGCCGAAGATAGGATCATGAGAATGAACACTTTTTCCAGACATACAAATACTTTTTCAGCGCTGTATTCCAGTCAGTGCATCTGTCCCATGTGGCCCAGTGAAGCCAGGTTTGATTGGCATATTTGGTGTGTATTTGGGGAGTATGATAAGGGATTTTCAGACTCCGGGGGATAATGTGAGATTTTTTTGTCTCAAGGATCAAATAAGAGCTGTGCTATGAGCAAAGCATCACGCCTCTCTCTGGAGGACACTGAATGCAAAGTCCTCTGAAATCTGTATGATGAATGGATTATGAATTTTTAAATGTAAAACTTCCATATGAAATCCATTGAATTTTGCATGAATTGATGTTGAATTTTTTTATTTATTTTAAACGCCTATAGGCTAAAACAAAGTCTTCTTTTAGCATTGTGTGATTCAACTAATAGACGCACTGTAGGACACTGATGTTATAAATTCCAAATACCTTATTCACATTTTGTTTGATTTGGCACACAGTTTTGGCTTGAATTACATAACTCGTGTAGCTGAGTGATTGAACAGGCAGATTAAAATCGAACTAATCATCCAGCATGTCAGTGTGGGAAAAAATAGAAAAGAAAAAAAGATGAATTGCACTTTGAAAAGCATTGCAGCCAGCAGTGAAAACCTGAAGATGTGTGTGCGTGCTCTGGTGCGTGTGTGTGTGTGTGTGGTTGCCCACAGTGGTGTGCTGCAGTCCGCTCCCTGCCGTTGCTGAGTAAACTACATGGACATTAGCGGGCGCAGCGGCACAACCACCGAGCCAGAGTGGATTAAAAACAGCGTGCGTGTGTAGAGAGCCACTCGACAAAACGACTCTGTAACCGAGTGAGAAACCCCGGCGTGTAACAGCAAGTCCGTTACACCAGTTTACATCTGCAAAAGAGCCAAAAGAAGAGGCTCTTGGTGAAGTCAGTAGTGCCGTGCATTGTGTCAGGCAGGCAGGGGCTGCTCGGCGGGAATGGCTTCATCTCCGTGCAGCAACAGTAACTTTGATTCCGGTCTGGAAATCAAAACTCGCTCGGTGGAGCAGACTCTTATTCCACTAGTATCGCAGGTGAGTACTCAATAAAGCCAAAACAAGGAGTTCTATTGCTCTCCTATTAACCTATTGTACTTTAAAACGTACTTGTGGCTTTCACAACAACAGCTGTGTCTCGGACACACGAGGCTAACTTTGATTCTCGTGTTTACATGTTTGCATGTTTTCTTCCTCTTACTGCGTTTTAACTCCGTCACGCGTTTGAATAGTTTCCTGCCAGTTGTTACATTGTTATTGCTGTGACTGTCGCACCAGTAATAGAGAAAAAAAGGGAAAGTGGAGTTGCTGCAAGAGGCTGCAAGTTGCACACAGCAAAGTGCAATTGCGCAGAGGTCATCAAAACTGTCAACATCCGAAGAGAGCAACAGCAGACCACACACACACTTTGATTAGATTTAGATTTGATTAGATGTTGGCTGTTGTTGGGCAGAATTTGGTAGGCAACAGGATTACATAATAGGTCACTGTACTAGATGGATATTTATTAAACCAATGATTCAGCCATCTTAAAAAAACAAAGAAATAATTGTCAGTCATTTCTTTTCTTTTTTTTTTTTTTTTTACCAGAGATGACCAGAAACTTTCCTGGAAGTCTCTTGACTACTTTAAGGTTGTTTCTTAAGTTTACCAAAAGTTAAGTGTGTTCCCCTCAGCCAGTCCTGAACAGCACTGTGACCCCCACTCCTTTAATTTGGCCACTCTGAGGTTTTGTTTTTCAATAAACAGAAGAAGATGAAGGACCCACTTGAGGCCACAGCACTCTTTCAACAACTCTTCACTTGCACGCTGGAATCAGTAGTCCCAGCTTTAAAAGCATTAGGTCAATTAGTTAATTAATCATTCTGCTGTTGTGGTGCAACAAAATAGAATGCAAACTTAAATCCTCTTCCTCTATTGTGTCATAAGAGGCTGCTCAATATCCATTTCAGGAACAATATCATTCATTTTTTACAAAGCTTCTGATTATAAAATGAGCAGGTTTGTTTTTTCCCTGCTTTGTTTCCATCATGACACATAGGATTGGAAGTGGGTTGCATCTTTTGAATAGCTGAATGACCACCAGTCTTGTAAATGCTAATATCCCCTTGTTGTGCAGGAGGCTGAGGGACAGAGATGTAAATGGACTGTTGTTTCCACTGAGAGGCAGTGGGAGAGAGAGGCACCTCTCTAGTGGGTTAACAGCATCTGGACAATGCTGCGATGGAAAGGTTCCCTGACACTGTCCTTCCCCCTGTTAATGCTGAAAGCCTGCTTCCTCCCCTCTCATTGCACTGGCTCCTTTAAAAGATAAAAGGTCATCCTGTCCTGAATGGATATGGGTTAGTTATCAGAAAGAGACATCTGTCAGGGGATGTGCTTTCTTTGTAGGCTGCCAGTTTCTCAATTTTAATCACTCATAAGTGCACCAAAAACAAAATCTTAGAACTTAAACTACTAATAAAGGGCAAATGTAGGTATGGTTACGCTGTGATGCAAACAGCTATTACTGTAAGATTTATAGTAAACCCTGCTATTATACTGTGCTAAAGCATACACTAAATCTGCTGCCCTCTGCGTTATCTTAATAATATTTACGCTGCAGCAAACTTATGGTGCACTCCTGCCCGCTGAGAAAGACTGGCAGCTCTCCAGTCTATAGCATAGAAGAATGTGGTGTATACTGTCCACTGTTGAATACTGGGCCTCAAGGACAATTTTTCCTAACTTTCCCTTTCACAGTGTGAGGCATGTCCCTATGGCAACAGAGTTCTGCAATGCTGAAAGAAACAACATTTCTAAGGACTGTTAACACCATACGTAATGTTTTGTTGTTGCTGTGATGACATCAGGGGGAAGGTCACTCAGCCAAGGCTGACAGGTACATTAGTTTGTGTGAGTGCTTTTCATTCAGTATTTATTCGGTCACGTGATCACACAGGCAATTCAATTACTGCAACTATGCACATAACACGTTTAATACCAGGGTTAGCTTGTTTCCCACAGTAGTTTACTGGGATTTTACATGATAACGTACATAATTTTAAGAATGATGATAGTTGGTTTGGTCACAAAGGAGGACTGGTAACATACTGGCAAATAGGAAATAGGAACATAAAGGGATTTTTCTGTGGGTTATTTCATATATCAGATGTTTTAGGCTACATATGGCATGTGTGAAGACTTAGGGCTGCAACTAACAATTATTTTAATTATCTTTTAATCTACTTAACATGAAACGTGTTCATCACAATTTCCTGAGGCCCGTCTTTCAATGTTTTGTTTTGTCCAACCAATAGTCCAAAACCCAAAGATACTCAGTTTGTTTTAACAGAAGACTAAGAAAAGAAATGAAAGTATTCACATTTAAGATATTGGAACCAGTGAATGTTTGCCTTTTTTCCTTTAAAAAACCCTCAGTTAATTGATTATTAAAAAGTTTTGCAGATTAATTTTCTGTTGACTGACTAATCAATTCAACGACTAATGTTATATTACTTGTATAAAGGTTGTGTGACATGCTCTGAATGAAAACACTTAAAAGACACCAGTCTGGCATTTATATTGTTTATGCCAAGAATCATTTGAAAGACTAATGTTTAACCTAGCTGTGGTGCTCCAATTGCCACCTTAATGTGAGTAAGATAACTCAGTTAAGGTGTTTATGTGACAGTTCCGAGAATGCGTATTGCCTTACATGGGTTATAATTGAATTATTAGAGTTAGTGTAAACACGCTGACTGTGTGGGCGGTGCTGTGTGGATTTTCTTCTTAACAAGCTTTTTTATGTGTGTGTGTGTGTGTGTGTGTGTGCCTGCTCATGTATTGCAGGGGTCATTAGATAAATATCAAGGAGGAAATGAAAAAGCAGTGTCAGTGAGAAAAGCTGGTGTTGATAAGGTAGCATTTTGTGCACTATCCCCCGTTCTTTTATTATGTTCTCCTCTTCTCTCCTCTCCTCTCCTCTTTTCTCCTCTCATCTCCTCACGCTCTCTCCTCCTCTCCTCCCTCTTCTTGCTATGATGTTGATATCCTCAGGCCTCTGTTATCAGCTTCACTCCCACCATGGTGTAATTATAGGCCTGGGAGACTCCGGGCCTTACTCTACACACACACACACACACACACACACACACACACACACACACACACACACACACACACACACACACACACACACACACACACACACACACACACACACACACACACACACACTAGATGGACACAAACATAGTCCCACCCAGCTCTTCTCTTTTCATGCTTGTATGTTCACCTGTCATTGATTCTTTGTGTGTGTGTTTACCGTTTTGACAGTGAGTCTGAATGTCAACTTCATTCTTGACGTTACTGCTGCCCTTGAGTTATTACAGTTTAAATTACGTCTGGAGTTCTGTTTTTCTAATGTACCCACCTGGATGATTTCTAGCTGCATCCTCCATCATTTCGACCGTTCATTTCACACTTTTTTTTTTTAAACAGAAATGGTCCTGTCTTAATTTTGTGGAAGCACTCCCTTCAGTTTGGAATTCTCTAATCTGCTTTACTTCACCTTTTCTACCATAGCCATCTCCATACCAATTGACTTGCACTGTGAGGAGCATAGTGAGGGTAATGAATTGCTCTGGTGGTGGTCAAAAATGTAATGGGCATCACACAGAGAGGGGAACTAAGCGAACATGTCTGCTGTTGTGTGTGTGTCCTACCTGTGATGTGGTCTGTGGCCAGCTGGAAGGCAATTAGTGATAATCTGGAATCTTTTTTTAAGATCCGATTCCTGTTTTGAAGTGGTGATTATTGAAATAACAGTCCTGTTCCTAGGTTTGTTACTAGTAAAAACACAGCAGCCTTGCGTGGGTGCGGACATGGTGGTCCTCAGGCTGACGAGGTGTTAGGGTGTTGTTTTGAGGTAAAGATATGTGGGAACGAACACGGGGTAGGAACTAATATCTCAGACTTTGATCAGATTGGTGAACATTTAAACGCTTGTGACACACTGGCCTTGTGATTATGCCGGCTCCATCATTTTCCTGCAGGGCTAAGCCATGAGTTTCTTAAAAGATTTTCTGCTATAATTGGGCCTTGAAAATCCGTTCTCTGTCCAAGTTTGTTAGTGTTGAGTTGTTCATGCTTCCAGGGGTTCTGTCGTGCTTGCAGTTTTGCCTTCTGATGTGCTAAAAAGAACTGAGTATAAAAGCTTTTTTTTCCCATGTTCACTTTGCTCACAAACTGGATTGAAATGGCATATTTACCACCCAGACAAAAGCTCAGCAGCACGTTCGAAGATGTGATTTACTCAGAGCATTTAGCATTTTGTCACATAAATTATACATTAAATAAAATGCTGACAGAAAAGCGCTCAATAAACATACTCCTCACTTAACAGCTCTGTAAGCACGGCCATCAGTCAAATTTTCATCCCTTTTTCTGGAAATACTTGAAATGGAGTTTTATTGAGGTACGAGGCACTATTTCTCTAATGTTGCTGGTCCTGTGTTGCTGTGACATGACAAACGTCCTGGTAGTTAAGTTGTTTTTTATACCCAGACAGAGAGGCATTACCGTTGCCAAGAGCCCTAACAGATCTGCTTCCTCCAGCCGTATGATGATAATGAAGACAAATGGATCCCTGGCATGAAGGTGGAACCACATGAGGATTACACCATACTGCAAGCATGCACGTGTGTGCGTACACACTCATGGACTCACATACACTTACCTCCTGGGAGTGGGATAAGCCTTTATTTCATGTATTTGTGTGGGATAAGGGTGGGGGGATTCCGGTATGGTTTGTTTTTGTGTATCTCAAACTTATGAATGTTTGCTCATGAACAACAGAAACTTATCTGTGGCGCTAGTGTTGGTGGTGTAGTCACCTGCATTATGTGTGTTGTGTGTCGCCACCATGTCTTGACACCTAATCAGCTTTTGACTCTTTGAGGCCTTGACCAGCAAAAACAGTGTGTCTGATAACACATTTTCAGTGCAGGGCGGACCAGCACCGTTTTTCCTGTTATGCCATCATCAGTAGAAGATTTTGAAGAATGACCAATGTGTACACCAACACCCACACTCTTTAATACATTGATATTCCTTTACAAAGATGTATCTTGCTCTATAGTTTGAGACTAGCAGAATGTATAATATAAAGCAGATTCCCCCCAGTTGAAACATTCGATATGTGAATCACAGTGAACCCGACTCACATTACTGTTGAGTAAATGATGATCTGATGCAAATTCTTACCCAGCGTTGGGTATATACACAGGCAGTCCACAGCTCTGTGTCATCAAATTGAAATGAGATGTAATTCCACTCAACTCTAGTGAAGTGGTTGAATTAGTCAGCAAACTTTGTCAATTCATATTCTCTTTTTTTGATGATTACATTCAGTGTCCTAAACCTCCAAACCTCGCTCTCTCTCATATTCCGTTTTCTGCATATCTCTGACACACACAGATAAACACACACACTCAAACATTTGCTTGACCACGGCTTCGCCCCTTGTCCTCCCTCTTGAGCACTTCTCACTATTGCTATCAAGGGAGTCATTACAGATTGCTGTTCTCTTTAAGTGCCGATAAAAGGGTCTCAAATGTCGATCCATTGACCTCTCTCCGGCTAATATACTTCCAGATACGAAAGGTGTGTGTGTGTGAGTGTGAGAGAGAGAGAGAGAGAGAGAGAGAGAGAGAGAGAGAGAGAGAGAGAGAGAGAGAGAGAGAGAGAGAGAGAGAGAGAGAGAGAGAGAGTTAACGCGCATGAACCTCCAAATACCCCAGTTTAAAGGGATCAGTCACCCAGAGAGAACAGCAGAGTTAACTTAATGGTGAAAAAAGCTATCTCACCCCCCTGCCATTTAAGTTATCTGAAGGCTGTAGCTAATAGCGATAACCACTTTTAATTGTCTCAAGGAAGGTCTCTGCCTCCGACCAAGACGTATTGCAGTAGCTTGGAGGTTGATAAAGTATTGATTAAACATCCATCCCATTATCAGTGAGCTTCAAAGTGGCATTACCTGCGCTCCCATTGCTCAAAGTCTTCTATTCTGTGTCAGCTGAAAATGGAAATGGTTTTAAATATCTAGGTGTAAATATCACCTCACATTTGAATAAACTGTATGAGGAAAACTACACCCCTCTTATAGATAAGGTTAAAATAGACATGTGTAACTGGTCAAGTCTTCCACTATCACTGTTGGGAAGAATAAATGTAATAAGGATGAATGTTCTCCCAAGGTTAAATTTTCTTTTTCAAATGTTACCTTGTCAAATGTTATCTACATCATTTTTTAAATTTCTGAACAAAAATATTTCAAAATTCATCTGGTGCAATAAAAAAACAAGAATTAGCCTATCCACTCTCATGAAGCCAGAATCTATGGGAGGTCTAGGTCTCCCCAATTTCCAGTATTATTATTGGTCGGCTCAAATGCGAAACGTTGTGTCGTGGTCGATGGGGAGACAGGATTCTCGATGGATCTAAATTGAAGCCAGCATATTCGACTCGTTACCCTTGATCACTCTTATATTTATTAAACATTTCAAAAAATTAAAAAATATAGATCAATATTTTACTGTTTTCAACACACTTTTAGCTTGGAAGGACTGTTATAAAAAACGTGGCTCCTTCATCAATATTTCTATTTACTCTCCTCTACATCAAAACCGAGACCTGAACAAATGCCAAAAGTCAATCAATATTCGTAATTGGGCAAATCTTGGGATAAAACAATTCATAGATTTATTTTCTAGAACCAGGCAACTAAAATCATTCGAGGATTTAAGAATGGAGTATGGTATTAATGGTACAGATTTTAAAAAATATATTTACAGGTATGGATTGTAGTTTGTACACTCATCAAGGAAGGTACTTTGAGTTTTGTTAGATCTGAAATGGAAGACCTATTAATAACATCAGCAAATTCTATGACGTGCTGTCTAAAGGAGGTCATTCATTTTTCTCAAACCTTTTAAGGATTTGGGAAAAAGACCTAAGCATGGAGATAGATGAAAACGCCTGGCTAAATATTTGTGATAGAATACATTTTCCATTTACGAGTAATAAGATCAAAGAAACAAATGTTAAATTTATCCACAAATTCTACCTCACTCCAATAAAAATGCATAAAATCTCCAAAAACAATTCACCACCCTAGATGTAAAACAGAACAAGGAACATTTATGCATTTATTTTGGTATTGTGAATCATTAAAACTGTTTTGGATTTCAGTTCATCTTTTTACCAAATCTCTTTATAGAATTAGAATTTGATTTAAATCCATGCTTCTATTTACTCCATGATATGCCTGGATTCCATATAGATAATAAAAAAATGCAGATTTCACACAAATAATCTTTGCATGTTGGCCTTGTTCTCTTTTGGGGATATCAGGCTTTGTTCCAGCTCACTGTTTAAATGGTCCTCTTATATGTTCGCCCTCTGTGTGTTCTGTATGAAAGGTCCTCTGAGCCCTGCACTGGCTATTAATGGCTTAGCATTCTTGTCTAGTATCAAGTGGCTGGTTGGCCCATTACCGGCCTGTATTTACAGTATGTTCTTAGTTTATGATGATGAGATAGTGATGAGACATGTCCTAAGTGTCGGCGCACAGGAAGAGATCTCTATCAGCATGGATGCAGTGCCTAATGTAGCGTGGTGTTTTTGTGTTGTCCAGCCTCACTGGAAGCACCCTGCAGATTGAAACAGATGCATAAACACCCACCCAGAAGCACAGACAAGGACATACTTACAGACATTAATTACTCTTTAGTCACACAGAGGCCATCTGCAAACTTTGAAACAGCACAGTTTCCTTGTCAGAACCATCATACATACAGTAGCTTTATTTATATTTTAAAGAACAGTTGATGACAAAGTGTGTGCTTTTTAAGATAACAAAATAAACAACAAATTGTTGTATTAGTATTAATTAAAGGAATGAGTATGCAACTCCTTTTTTATCTTTTTTATTCTCTCCTTACGGCTCTCAAAGTTGGTACAGAGATATAAAGGACAGAAACACTAGGCGTCACTGTACATGCTGTCAGGACAGAGGAGACCAAAGGGCGTGACAGGAAAGCCCACTTCTTGTTATCTTGTAGGCATGTACTCTCCCACTCATCTTGTCATGTACTGCCAGAGATAATGCATCAATGCATCTATATTGTCTGCTGCCTGGACAACCACAGGTAAACAAATCCGTATTTGGCAAGCAGCTGTTTGTCTCCCAGGGCTTTTCTGTCGGCAATGCTTCTTGGCTCGGTGTAGTGATAAATCCAGTCTTAAGCACACGGCATTGACTAGGACAGTTGTTCACAATGTGGGGACTGGGCATCACGTGGGGAGGCTCAGTAGATCAATGGGAGGAGCAGAACACATTTCCTGTTGTGAGATTGTCTAAAAAAGGTGAAATAATGTTGCATAAAGCTGTAACAACCTAACTACCATCTTTAACGTGTATCTCACATCTTTTCTTCACTGAAAACATTACACGACTGTGACAAGCTAATCCAATCAGGATAGATGGGAACCACTAATTTAGGATATCAGCAGTGACTCTGGAAAATAAATATTGCTATTGGTAAATACTGTTGTTTGCTCTTGATATGCGTGTCAGCTAAATTCACGAAGTGTAATTATCTACTGATCTATTTTCTAAGATCATACCAAACAGAAATATCTGACATACATCCCAAAGCTCCCCAAGTCAACATGTTTGTTCTTCTCTCCTTCTCCAGCAGCAACATTGCTGACTGTACCACTGAGAAATCCTTCAGTTTGGCTCTTATGTGTTAATTGCTTTCTTCGAGCGTCTTTGAACTTCTCCCCTCGCGATAATGAGTTCTTTTAAAGAGATGAGGTTTGACATGACAGAACAAAGAGAGTGTGAAGGACACCAAGAACACAGAATACCAAACATTTTCTTATCTTTTCTAATTCAGAACAGTCAGATATTTCATATATTCTGTGTTTGCCAAATCACTCCAATGTGGTGTAACTCCTATATCTGACACTGTTATGCTTCTATATGATTTTTTATTGTTATAGCATTGAACAGAATCTGAATTGATTCACACTTCTGATATATTTTCCTCTTAAGGTGCAATGATTTTGGGCTCAGTGTGAGGCCATAAAACCCAGCAGAATAAAACTTTAAGTTGTCAATACTAAGCACACTTTCATGTATGATGTGGGTTCTGGGTGTTGGTCTGAGGGAGTATCAGTATGTAAGATGATATAGCACCTTGTTTGTATGCCTTCCGCCTTTCCACTGTTGCTCTGCCCAATTTCCTGATTTTGTTTTCTGGTCACACACCTTACCCTCCTGCACTTTCGTTCTTTGTCTTCAGCCTTGTGCTTAGTTTCTCCTCATCTCTCTCCACTTAGCCTCCTGTTTTCTCACTTTTAATCTCAATCCCTCCAGAGTCCAGTGTCCCTCTATCACCTAATTAATTATGCAGCTGACTGAAAATTTAGCCAGAGGCTACAGGTAGTGCACAAAGCTGAAAATCTCAGCCCTGCCATTTGTCTTAGGATCCTTCCCTTTTTCTGCTGTTCTGTAAACTGAGACATAATAGTCAGCCGTGCACCTAATCTGAAGAACAAGAACGGGAAAAGCACGTAACCAGCTCAGCCAGATTTGGCTGTCCCTTTCTTTGACTTAGAATACCCGAGAGTGATCAAAATGATGGTATTCTTACCATCTTTTGTCTGACCATCACATATCTGTAGGGGAAATGTTTTTCAGCATTGAAAGCACAATTGTAGGCAGATAGAATCTCAAACATTGTGAAAAGACTTAGTACCAAGAATAAACCAATATCATCTCATCTTTATAGTTATATGATTACACAGACGTGGTGTGCTGTTTCTGAATAAATGGGTTTTGCTCGAATTCTGTGAAGGATTGAGTTGTATTTAAAGTAGCTCTGCCGGGATATTTTAAGGTTGTTTTTCTAAATGACAGCTTCAGTTGGGGTATATATAAAAGGTCAGTAAATGTGAAGACAGTCTTTGTCAGATTGTCCCAATTTGTAGAACAATTGACCAGTTGTGCTTGTGGAGATAATTTGCTTCATGTTTTACAGCTTTAAGGCTAACAAAGCAGAAATATACAGTAAGTATCAGCTACAGATTGAGCCTGTCACTGATAGCTGTTGTTTTTAGTGAAATGACTATATTTATGGCAGGGTCCGTTGGTTAACCATTTTGTTCTAGACTGAAATATTTCAACAATATGATAGATTATCATTAAATTTGATACAGACATTCATACTCCCCAGAGGAGGAAGCCTACTGACTTTGGTGATCCCCTGACTTTTCATCTGGTGCCACCAGCATTTTTTTTTTTTTAGTGATAGGTCTAGATAACTATTGGATGGATTACCATAACATTTGTTACAGACATTTATGTCCCCCCCAGTATGAATTGTTAGACATCTGGTGATCTCTTAACTTTTCCTCTTGCTGTATCATAAGGTCAAATCTTCAAGTAGCATGTGAACACACTATACTAAGATGGTGAACATGGTAAACAACACACCTGCGGATCATTGGCATATTAGCATTGTGATTGTAAGTTACTGTACTAGCTTTAACTCTTAGCTTAAAGCTGTGTGCAAGTATAGCCTCAAAGAACCACTCGCATGGCTTTAGACTCGCTGTCCTGTTATCCTATCACCCAACCCCAGTGATGTCTATCCCTGATCAATTGTGTAGCAGTACCCAGCCTTATCAGTATGGGGAGTGTGTTTTCATCTTGTCACTGTTTCTGGGTGACTGGAGCCAGTAGGTGACAGCTGGGGGCCAGCCAGCCAGGAAACACAGCCCAGTGTGTGTGTTCTTAGACACATGCACACAGTGCCAACCCCTATAAATAAGTTAAAGTCACTCACCTTCTATAAATAAAGTTCTGGTTGTTCTGGACATTCAAGCGTGTCTGTAATCTGAAGGGCTAAAGATGCATTTTGAGGTGCTGATGATATGAAAACATGTTTTGTTTGAATATGAGGGTTTACTGATTGGGATGATTAGAATAAGGGAGGGACTTCATTGTCGGTATTAGATGATATGTGTTGGTAGAGGCTCTAGGTGCTCATAAATAGTTTTTTATGTTTAAATAGAACTGAAATAGAACATGGCAACTCCATCCACTTGAGGACTTTGGTATGTGTCATGTAGTGAAAGCATGTTCCCTAAGCCCCTTGTGAATGTGTGAGAGAGAATCCATGTTTAAGAGAGAGAGAGAGTGTCACAACACAGGCCATTATGCAGTCTGATATCTGGGGGGGCTACATTCCTTCACAGGATTCATGTTTCCAGCTCCTACAATGTGCATCGGTGTGAGTGGTATCTGAAATCGCGTCTATGTATTCTTTATAGAGGCATCACAGCTAGGGTCAAAAGTCAAAGTCTCAAAGGGTGACTTTTACACACTCTACACTGGCTGGTATGCATACGTTAGTGCCTTTACCCCCAAGGGCTTGAACTTTGCCTCACTTTGTTCACTCACCACTTTCAAGTCGCTTTTTTTCTTAAATGCAAAATCTTCAAGACCACCATTTTTAGAAATACCTTTTTTGCCCTCTGGATGAGGATTTGTCTTGCTCTGGGGTTAGTTAACAATCATGTTGACTTTCTTCCACACCTGACTTCTTATCTTTCCATCTTTTTCCTTTCATCTGTGAAGAATTTTCACAGGCTGAAAGCTGGGAGGGCAAAATCCTGGTGGTAGTTGGTGGGAATTATTTCTGCACTTTCATCAGACATTATTTGATTTGAGCCTCAAGGGACCTGAGAAACAAAGGCAATATTTGCTTTTTTATATGCTTCTTCATTCAACAATAACAAACCATCTTAGTTTAAAGGCAAGCCAGTGCCTTTGTGTCAGGTGTATTAGGTTAGGTCTTCTTAGCAGTCTTTTTTTTTCTTCCCATAACAGACTTTCACTGTGGGAAGCTGTCACAGAGCCTGGTTAAACTACACACTGTTCACCATACACTATTACTTGTCCATACTTGTAATTACCCATTTTGATGACTTATGGAATGTTTTCAAGGCTGAGTTGGCAAGCAGTTAGAATTATCCTGTTGAGGACTTTATATAATTACCCAGTCATTAAACATGCCTCAGTGTGAAGACAACCTGAGGATGGCGACTTGCCAATGGCTCGTTGTTGTGTTCGTACCTCCAGGATGTTGGAGCAAGCTGTTGCCGTCATGCTATGTTGCGTCCAAGAAAGTGACTGGGGGACAAATGACTGAGCAATGGCTGCTGCGTTGTGTCAGTGTGGACTGCAGTCATCAAGCCCAAAGGCCTATTTTTTAAACGAAGCTTGAGACAATAATGATGATGAGAGGATACAGGGACTAATTGTCTAGATTGTTATGGATTGGTTTCACCTGAATGATTTTGGGTGATGATGAATCTCCAAATAGATCTCAGACATGTTGTATCGATTTTTAGTTCTGCCTCTTTGGGTTTCACACAGGTACCCATCAATCTTTACTGGCAACCGAGGAGATCTTCACTGAGATAATTAAAAGGTAGAATGAAAAAACACAATAGTACCTAATCAAGAGATAGAGTCTGTCCTTTTCAAGTGCTTTCATATTAAGTTTCAACAATACAAAGAAATCATGGAGGGAAACAATCAAAAATTTGGAGTCAGATAGCAAGAACAAAGAAGCGCTGAAAAAGAATGCTGTGAGCCACAAGGTGTGTTTTGTGGGGCCCAGAGGTTTCCGCGAGAATGATTTGTTGCAGACAATTTAAATTTGTTCCTTGTTTCTTTTGAAGGTGCATCATATCACAGGGTGAGACTGATCTAAATTATTCTCTTAAAAGAAAATGAATTTCATTGGTTGACTTTGGCAAGACTTTCCCCTCTTATATTCAATAGATAATGCATGTATCTTGCCTGTGTAGGACTCAGTTATTCGCCACACGCCACATTTTGGTCACCAACATGAGGCCACATCTACAAATGAAACCTTCCACTGAGATATTTTTGTTTGTTTTTCTTTGCCTCTTCTTTTCCTGGAATGAAACGACTTACCTAATAGAATAATTTGAATATTCTATTACAGAGTTTCAAGTCATATTCAATTAGCGAAAATATGATTTCAGTATCCACGCAGAAGGCTGTAATATGAGATGCTGTTTGTAAGTTCTAAACTGCCCCTAAATGTTGCCAGCAGCCCGATGGGGAGATTGGAGACCTCACATATAGATGTAATATGTGATGTGTCAATGTTCCTCCGCTGTGTTATGATCCCTTTGTTGCCAAATTAAACAACTGCCATATCCTTGTAAAATACTTATTTTCAGGGAAAGGCATGAAGCAGACATTTCTATGAAATAACCTGGTCTTCTGTGGAACAAAGAGGCTAGTGTAGCCTGGGGAAATTTGTAACTGCATACGGTGTACATTTCTAAATGGGTGGGATCTCATCTGCATTGCCCTGATGCCCGGGCCAGAGATGTCTTTGATATTACATCTAGCATGTTTTGCGAAAATGTGCTTAGATCAAAGATGTCTGTGCTGTCAGGCTGGCTTCGTTGGTGTCACCATAATAACAGTCCGATCCAATTATAAAAATGTCTGTGTTGTCAGTATCTTGCGTTTCTTTTTGTCTCTTTTAGGTTAGGTATAAGCTGACACAATTTGCTTCACACACTTTAACTGTGTTAATCTTCCTATGATTTGCCTTCTGGGTATTTTCAACGGTGATGGTTTTTCAGGCATTATACAACATTTTTCATGTATTTGAGATAAGTAAGAACATGCATGTTATGTTCTATTCACAGCTTGTGAAATATTTGTTACACCCTTAAAGTGAAATGTTGTCAGTTGTATTCAGCTTTGAGCCCACTCTCCCAGGTGCATCACTATTACCATCACCCACACACGTGTAGGAAAAAGTTGAACCCATCTCTAGTATACAGGCTGGAGATACACTAATGAAAGGCCTGGGGAAACATATTTGATTTCTTGTTTTACTATTTAATTGGCAGCATAACCTCGTCTCTATTGTGTTTTATCAAAACAAGTGCATAAAAGATCACTTTCACCTTTCTGTCTGTTTTTGTTGAGTGAGTTTATGAGTGCTATTACATTGTTGTACTTACAGTATACATTTTTGTATACATCATGAACCACATAAACAGCTGGCTGTTCACTTGACACATCTTGGCAGCCAAGATTTGAGTCTACGCTGTATTTGTTGCATCACGTAGGATAGTAAAAGCCAACTCTGGACATTGTGGCATTGTGTCTCATATTCATGTTTGGACCAGCCATCATGATGAGATTAAATCAGTTCTCAGTAAAAAGTTACAAATATATGATGCACGGAGGGTTCGGCTCTGCCCCCACTGAGACAGAGCCGAGGATGGGAGGCTAACGTTAGTCTCTGTTGCTGTTTGCTGTCACTTCTCGTCGTGTTGCTCTCCTCTGCTGTCAGAGAGTCTGTTCTTCTGCTACTTTATTCCTCCTAGCTGTTCTGTATAAACGTTCTGGACACTGAATGGGGGACAGAGTTGCTACGTCTGTAAGCGGCTACAGGACGCTGTTGTGTTAGCTGTGGTCGAGCGAGCTAGAGAGTGAATGAAGAGAGGGAGAAAGCAGGTGAATCAGGTCAATAAAACTTTATTTTCTGAATGTTTCACAGCGGTTACGTTCAACAACACAAATAAACTACCCCACACACACCTCCACCCAACCCTGCAGCTCAGCCTAAATCCTCTGAATCTGAAACACTGGAGTGCGCAGCAGCAGCATTATGCTGGTTTGGTTGGTTCAGTTTAAAAAAGTCTTAATGAGAGATCTTCTTAATTTCCATCTGTGAAATAAATGAACTCTGATCCTGATCCACTTCTAAGTCATCTGAAAGTCTTTTATTGATAAGCAAAGACAGTTAGTTTAGTTATTTGAAGAAACACAATGCAAACTTGAAACAATGTGGAAAAAGATATGTATTGCAAAATGTCAAAATCTAACTATTTTATAGTATTTGGATAAGCACATCTGCTTTCTTTGTTTCAGAGCTCAAATATGGACATTAGTTGTGTTTTTTGAAGGTTTGTTTGGAACATTTATTAACTGGTAAAATGTCTTTCCTGTACTTTGTGGGAGTGTCATTATCATTCATACCTATACAACCAGCAGTTAAATTACTAAAGCACAACTATTTTTTTCTAGATATATTTTGCTCTCAGAGTGCACCAAAATGATGCATTTGACTTTAAAAATGTACAAAATTAGCATAAAATACTTATGTGGGAGCATGCCCCTTGACCCCTCTACAGGGTTGGGCTGTGGGCTGTTGGGCTGTGGGCTGTATCAAGGACACTTTTAAATTAGTGCCTCAGACGAATTAACATTATTTTACACACACTGACAGCGTGAACACAGGCTGGGGTTTCGGGATTCTCCCCGGAAAAACATGTCATCAGGAGGGATTCCCACCTTATCGGCCCTAACTGAAGGAGGAAAATATCATAACAATATAAAGAGCTGTCACGTGAAGACCATCGTGCATGCATGTTCCATAATACATTCATTTGTTTGATGAAGTTACTAGAAATGTCCTGTGTCCGTGCTACTCTGTTTTTCTGTGTCAGTTATTTTTTTTATATGTGCATTGATTTATTTACAGCCGCTGCACATAAAAAACGGACCAATGTGCCTCACAATGCTAAAATACAACAAGCCAACTCTAAAATAAAACGTGTAACTTCAATAAGCACATTGCAGGATAAAAGAGAGGGAAACTGTTTCATTGATGCTGCTAAAATCAGCCTGTGGCACGTGGAATAATAATAATAATTATTATTATTATTATTATTACATTCTCCTTAGGAGATCAAGGTGACACGTCAATATAAAATGGGATCATTTATTCGTAACAGACCAACCGCTGTGCTAATAATAGAAAGCTATAGATATTTACTTTGTAGAGATATTTTGGTTTTCAGAGATGGGTTTACACATGTTTGTCTATCCTATTTGTATTTGTTTTTTGTGTAGTTTGGCTGCTTTGCTATAATCAACCTGTCTGGAGATGGTGAGGCTCTCTCAGGTCAGTAGCTTCAGGCGTTCGTACTGTTGGAAAGCTCCCACATATAATAATGTAATGCCTCTGTGTTGTGCCAAATGAAAAAAAAAAAAAAATTCACTGGGTTACTGGCAAGGCTTTTGTTGCCCGTGTCATGAACTGAACAAACCGAACAATAAATGCGTGCCCCGAAATGTGACAAACAAACGGGATGGATTTTTTTAATGAACAGTTCCACCCTTAGTCCTTACCCGTTTGCATCCCTGTCTAATATTTTTCCATTGTTATTCTTCCATTACCAACCATAAAGGTTTTTAAAGGGAATAAATGTGAACCACAACAGTAGTTTGTGTCATGGTCTTGTGCTCTGTAAACAGAGATTGATTCCCTTTGCTCCCCTTCCCATCTTAGTTAACCTTGGATTGTGGTTAACAGAGCAAAAATTGATCCGCAGCCACGTTGTTTGTTTACCCCCTGGCAAGGAACATTGAATCAAAGGTCACTCTCACTCACACTGTCTGATCTTGTCTGTCCCCAATGTCACTCTTAACTGAAAGAGAGCAATTTAAAGATGTTTTATAATACAGCAGCGTGACCTCACAGTAGAGTGTGAAGGCTAATTTTGCTTTGCTTCCTCTGTTGCTCTTCTCCCATTCTGTCTGTTTTCCTCCATCTTAGCTGCTCACCCTCTTTACTTAGTTACTGTATGCCCTTTGCCATTCTCCCGTCTATCTCTCCATCACAGCTGTCCATCTGTTTTTCTCCCAGGTTTATCATTCTCTCTTATCAGTTGCTGCTGGTTCCTCTAGGCTTCCTGCACCTCATATCAGCCTAACTGATTACACTGTAGCATTGTTCTGCTTTCAAGAGAGATTATGTGTCACCGTCAGTGCACTAACAAACCAGGTCAGTGGAGTCCCATGCAGAGTCCGAAATTAACACCCACCCAGCACCAAATATGGGTAGATTTTCTGTTTGATGAGTAAATATTAGAAGGCTATCCACCACACTGGTGTGTAAATGTTTACACCAAAATAGTCATGTTCTATAATATCTGGCACAATGGCTCTGATAGTCCTTATACTGTGTAGACATACACTTGGGTTTTTTATGTCCGTCTAAATTGGGCTGCAAAACTGTAAGAGCGCTTGAGATGGTCTGAGGCAGAGGAGCTCCAGCCACAGACTCAAGTGCTCCTAGATTTGCAGTAATATTAACCATACAGGACATCTACTCCTCTACTCCGCTAAACTGTCACTTGCTGCAGTATATGTGACTAAAAAGGAAAAATATTATTTTAGCTGGTAAAAAATATGCTTGGCCGGTGGATTTTTCAACTACCTATCCTCTCAGCAATTCAAAAAGTTAATTTTAGATACTGATCTCATTCCTCTCATTAGTAAGGTTTTTACTTCAATGGGGAATACATCCACTCAAATGTCGAGTAAGGTTTCCATGGACATGGGAGCAAAACATTGAAATAAAAACAATTGACTTTTCTTTTTTTTTTTGGCATGTCAAAATGTAAAACTGCAAGTGGCTCAGTTCAGGGCGACTCTCTAGAGTTCTCTTCTCAGCACACTCAGTGGGCCCACTTAAGACTTGATAGATTTCCCATTATTTTTAGACAGCCATGATGGAGTACCAGGTAGCATGCTGCCTGCTCTGCTTTTTTCAAGCTTCTACTTCCTGAGTGGAAACACTACCTTGCTATGGCACATGGATGGCAAGCCAATCTGCTGCCAAGCCCTGGAGATGAATACTTCTCTTCATGTGAAACAATCACAAAAATGTAATCTGGAGACCTTGGGCTATATTTTCATCCTTTTATTTGGAAATCAGTCTCAGAGAGGTTTCAGAGTGGCTGCGAAACACTTGGACCATGGCAGAGCACCAAGGATCGATGCCAAGCTGTAATACCAGGCAATAAGTGGGATTATATTTGTCGTTTATTTGACAGTGAATGGTCCCTTGGAAAATATGAGCCGATTTTACTGGTTTGTCTTCAGTGTGCCAACTGTACAGTCTACTCTGTTGTTTTGTCTTGGCTTCTGTGCATACACGTAGGCAGACAGAACCGATTGACGATCAGATTTCTGTAATATGCCAACTGCCCCTGACAATAGGGCCAGTTTCGGACACGATTCAACTGCATTTTAGTAACATATTTCCAGTCTTTGACTGTAGCACTGTATAATTTATATTCCCTTTTAAAGAAATCTATTGTTGGTATTTTTTCAAAGACAAAAAAAAAGTTAGCCAGCAAGTCTGCATTGTCAGCATTAAAAATATTTTTAATGAAATAGGTTTAAGTGCTTTGTCCAGTAAAAACATATCTGCATTTTTCATTATATTCAAAGGGCTCCCGGTTGAGTCAGCTAATCTGACCAAGCTTGAATTCCTTGCCCAAAAAAATGATGATGCACACTGCAGCAGCACTTGCTGTTGTGCCGTGGTGCGACAAAAGCTGGAACAGCAGAGAAAGAGTATAGTTTTTGACACGTTGCCCCGCTGTGAGTCATATGAGGAGCCTGGAGCAAACATTTCAGTTGACTACTCAAGGGTTAGATGCCACCTCAGCTTTAATTGGAAAGTCACGCTCACCTGCTACGGCTTCAGCTGCAAAGAGAGCAGATGCGACAGTTAAGTTACCAAATCGTGTTATGACCATAAAAATGCACAAAGCAGCTGAATCTCAGCACTGTACCAGAGTAGTGATTAAGGCCACGTTCGGACCCGAAATCAGCTCTGTGTGAAAAAATGCAGTCCTCCTATTCATTTGAATGTGGTCAGAGTGTATACACAGCTGAGATGCCACCGCACACGACTATGCAAAAAAATGCAACGGTCGTTAAACAAAAAGTTGAACCAGACTCAACTTTTGCCGCAATGCAACTCAACATCATCCAGCAAGGTGCTGCGTTGACCTATCACATACATGTAAACACACATTGCTTGTGGATTATTATGTAATGTGAAAACTGCATTCAGCTGTTTACCCCATGATCATTATCTGTGAATGTTACAAACCAGAGTGCAGTGTTTTGGCTTTTAATAAATCTTTAAATGCATTAATCTGTAGTTTCATTGACTCAACGGCACCTCAATCAGCACACCTTCACCACCGCTGCCCCTTGTACTGTTTTAACGCATGACGATGCAGAAGTTTGGCTCGTTCAACATGTAATGGCTTGGGTCGGGTTCAGAGACCAAATATTTTTTAGTGTCTGTAGTATCAAATAGAGTGTGACCCACACTGGATCTTATGATATGATAATAATGCAAAATAATATTAAAATGAGACAGATTGGTAACATAACATGAACAAACATTTTTCACAAGTATCCCTTAAAATTGGTTATTAAAAGTATAGAAGTATAAAAGACAACAAGTATAAAGAGTATAAAGAGTCATTTTTTCCAGCTAAAAAAAAAAAAGTTGTCAGTGCTCTATGGTGGATAAAACATATGAGGGTGACACTAACTAAATGACCTGAAACACATTTTGGTACAGCAACATATTTCTTCTTAGCAGACATGAATGCAGATACTGATATATGTTGAGCTATTAGTCTCTTAGTCTATTAGTTTATCTCTAACATCGAGTATCTAAAAGTTGTCATCAAAAGCCTGATGATATTCTTCTAACTCTTCAAATCAGGAAGCTTTGAATTTAGACTTTGAATCTGACTTAGAATTATTTCAGGTAACAACATTAAACACTGATAACTTGGGTTTGATAACTTGGGTTTGACATCAGTATTAAATACGACTTTAAAAGAAAAATAAATATGTCACTGTAAACCCATGAATAGTGTTTAAAATGTTGAAAGTTAAAAGTGTTTAATGCAGCAGTCAGTTTCTGATGTAAATGGTTTGAACACAGAGGAGACACTGTCAAAGCATGAAAAGCTTACTGCATGTAGGTCTCAAGGCCCAGGTGAGCCACTGCCTCAGGGTGCTCTGTATCTGATGTTGACCCCCAGTATATTCCTAGATGCATCCCCAGGTACACCGGAGAAGGGGCAGGTGAACATTTGAGACAGCCAGAGGGAGTTTGACCTGGCAGTCACGTTTTGTTCAGGGTGCATCTCCTCTCCTTGGTTGACCCCCCTTCCTGACTTTCCCTTTGTCTGTCTCTGTCTCTCTCTGTCTCCCTCCCACCTACTATTCGGAGAATTACGTGAGCAAGAAGGAATGAAAAGAGGTATTGTGCTCTGTTGAATGCAAACCATGTATGTGTGTGTATGTGTGTGTTTGTGTCTCTGTTTTAGGGGCTGTCTTTTCTCTACTCTAGCGCTATTCAACTATGGAGACATCGTGGCCTTGGCATGCCACAGTGGTCACAGGAGCAAGGAACATGTTTTAACCAGCATAATTTACCATTTTCTTCAAATGTCAGAGTCACACAAAGCATGCATCTACAACAGTATGGCATAAGATACATACAAAAGTATGTTCACTTTAAGCCAGCCCATTTCAACATTTGACTTAATACTTTATTCACTGAAAAATGTAGATAGTGGAGCATAACCTAGTAAAATTGCACTGTACGTAGTACATTGCCTCACTGTACTAGCTTGGCATAATGTTTTGGATCAGAGCCTAGGACCACAGTGCTCTGTCCGCTAACATACCAGTTAAACAGCCATGCCAATCTGTGGCCTCTTTCTGTGCAGCACACAAGTAGGGGCACATGTTGTTGCTGCATACTTCCTCATGCTCCTTTAAAAATATAACAAAAGCTTAAGAATTGATTCGCATCAAGAGGAAGATGGATAGAACAGATACTTTGTTTTTACTCATTCAAAGCGATTGTTAAAAGATCTGAGCCTATGCTTATTTGTTAATTCAATGTCTGTATGCTAAGTATGGGGCTATTGTCAAGATATGGTTAGCTTAGCTTAGCATCAAAATTGGAGGCAGGGGAAAAGAGCTACAGCAGCTCTGTCCAAAGTAGAAAAAATGTGCCTACCAACTACACCCTGAAATAGAGTATTTAACACATAACTGAATTTATTTAACTTGTACATCAAAAAGAGTTAGAACAATGATGTGTTAGGCATATTGTTTTTAGTTTGGACAAAGCAAGGCAAACTGAATCCTGAATTCCCCTAAATATATCCGGATCGCCAAGTCTCTAAATCAATCTTCTTCTTCTTATCTCTGTTTGGGTAAAAAACTAACAAAAAAAACAAAACATGCATATTTCCCTAAACTTTTTGAGCCAAGGTATGTGAATGGCATGCACTTGAACATGGTTTTGATTTTGTTGGTCTTGCCGTATTTCTGGCTCAACATTCTTTCAGCTTTTGAATAAAAGCCTCAACAACACTGTTGGTGATTATTACCTGGTGCACTGAGGGGTTCAGTTCACGCACCAGTAAAGCTTGTTGTCTAGCTTTGGGCACTAAGCTCGCCAACTGTCTACAAAACAAAATTTGGCCTTGAAAAACAAAGTTAACCTATTTATTTGCTCACAAATACTTAAACCTGCAATAACTGTTTTTTTGGGGGTTTTTGGCCGCAAGTCCGCTCAATTGGCTTCCTTCCACTGCTCAACAGTGCATCTTTAACAGGCTCAGTGTGTGTCATTCAGCATCAATAAAGACACATGCTACTCTGTTGTTGGTCATTGTTCTTCTTAAGTAGTTGGTTATACGACACTGGGACGCAGCTAGTTATTATTCATCAGTGATAACCTTTCTCGCTGATGTTTGCTATGGATTCAGTCTGCCTGTCTACATATTCAAATGTCATTTGTGATTGCTGAGCCAAAGCTTGAAGGCCAAACAGTGCCCTTTTCTCATACAACTGCAATGGGGTACAATCTGATAAAAATCCAAACTCATTCAACTGCTTTCCCATACGCTGTTCCGGCTGCCTTTACTGTCCGTCAACTACTCTCTCTTTTTGCCTCTGTGGATCTGCTAGCCTGACTGTGTGCTACACTCATCCCTCCACATCCTCTTCCCCTCCCAATTCTCTCTGTCTATCTTCATCAGTGTCTCCCTGCTCGTCTGTCTCATTGGATGCATGTCTGTTGGCATACATGAATGAGTGGGCTGAGGTTCATGTCACATGCTCTCCTTCTGATCTGTAGCCTTTGTCACATGTCAACCGCTTTCTCACACATCATGTTTACTGTCTGTCTCCACTGTCCAGACTTTAATCAACATGAAAATGTGACATTAAAAAATTGACATCATTGATTGTCTGAACAGTAATTGTTCACTAATTTTACTGCTAACATAGGTAGTATAAAGGGAGATAGAAATAGCTAATCTTGACTAACAAGCAAAAGGCCGTGAAATGTGACTAATTCAGTGCTCTGGGCAACCATTTGATATAATAATTTATTATGTCCACATAATTCTATTGTGACTCAATTTAAAAAATGAGATGATAATAAGGTTCACATTTTTCATGTCTCGATGGATTCAGGTGTAATAAAATCTGTGTGAGATTATTAACTGCTCAACATCCCATTTTTCTTTAGGTGTCATCTTATTCCACACTGGCTGATAGTATCACATATTATTATTCATCTTCACCTTATTCCAACTCTTCATTGGTGCTGTATAATGTTTTTTATGGCTGCACCAACCAATCAAATGGAAATATATTACATGTTTTTTTGTGCATCATTTTATAAACATTTCTAAACTTCTAAAACTTTCTCAACTAAACATATTCATCTTTTTTTTTTCTTTTTCTTTTTTGGAAACCTTAAAATAAAGGTATTGACTGTCCCACTGACTGAACAAAGGATTATATATTTTTTTCGTCTGACTAATATTTAAATATCAAAGTAATTCTGTGATAATTATGGTAATGCACATTTCATTCATTTTGCCCATTGCTAAAAGACATCTAAAATAGAAAAGCAGTGTTCTAATGTAGCTGCATTTAAAGTTTAATAAGGATCTAGTGAAAATCCCAAAGTCTCAAAGAGACAAAAGCAGACAGAGATGCTTGCCCTTTGGGCATAAATACTCAAGAATGCAAATCTGTTTGTTGGCTACTCTACATGGCTGTCAGCTTGCCCCGTCTGTTGGCCTCTGTAGTTTTCCCACATCCGTCACCTCTCTCTGTGTGCTGTGTTCATCCAACCCCTATTCTTCTCTGTTTGGCTATCAGCTGGTATTATCCCTTACATCTTGTGGTTGTATTGGCACACAGTGATTTGACTATCTTCTATCTGGAATCATCTGCCTGGCAGGGTAAAACCATCTGTGTTCAATCATCCTAAAGGACTCCAGCTACTACTGCCAAATCACAGCATTCTCTATCTTTATCTAAGGGAAATGTGGTGCTTCATCTAGATAGGTGTGTGTGTGTGTGTGTGTGAAGCGAAATAGAGGAAGAGTGTGTTTCACAAGTTGGATGCGATCACTGTTATGTCAAGCCTAGATAGGACTCTGGCTACCAGGAGACTGGTCTGAAGTCAGTTTGTGTCAGGAAAGCATTTAAAGGAATGTGATGCTGGTGCCTTCTGTGTGACCTCCACAGGTTAATTACAACAAGCAACAACTAACAATCTGATGTTTCAGGTTTGATTATTGGGGTTGTTTAATTCTTAAAGTAACAGCATTCTTAAGTTTCTGCTTCTCTTTGTTACTTTTCCCAAATGCAGAAGTGTTTTGGCATTGTGTCAATGCCTGTAGATTTTAGAAACTATATAAAGATTAAAATTTGACACAGCTCCTTAGGGTGGGAACTCAAACACAGTGTGTCTGCAGGTGCGTGTGTGTATCTGAAGGGAGAACACATTAAAAGTTGAACTGCATATGCAATCTAATTTCCAAAGAATGCATGACCAGTCAGGACAACATATGGATGTGGTTCAGCTCAGCTTTTATGCTAAATTGAACTGCTTCCTTGTGGTTCTAATTTAACAAGGTAGACCAGAAAAGAATCTGCTCCCATTAGCTGACTCTGTTCCTCTTTCCATTGTGTCTACAGACAGCTGAAAGAGCATACAATGAGTTGGGCTTACATTTGCTAGATGAGTGCATGACTCATTGTTACAGAATATGGCTCTAAATTGGTCACTGGCCTGGTGCATCTTACTAATGTTTTTGTTCAGTAATGACCAACTTTGTTTCCAGAAAGCTGGCTACATTAGTTTGGGCCACTTTATCAAATTGTTCTCAGTTTGTGCAGTGAAATTAGGACAGAAGAAATGAATTCATCTCATTGGGGAGTGAAAGCAGATACGTTCCCTGAGTAATACGTTTTTGCAGTGTAAGAGGTGGATGGTGCAGCAGCTTTTTGCTGTTCTCTGGTTTTACAGTAAACCCCAAAGGATGCAGCTTAAACATTGCAAGCTGCTACTGTATCGTAACATACTGTACTGCAGCAGACTAGCTCTAGGGACAGACCTGAATCAGTCACTATACGCACAAGCCTTCCAGAGGATAGAAGGATGAACGTAGGAGAGAAGGAGACAGTGACTACTGAAGTCACAAGGGAGGGAATTTTGAAAGAGAGAAGGATGACGTTGGATAGGCAGTAAGGAAGACAAGAAGGGGTGTAGTGTGATGTGAGTTATGACATGTACTACTCTATATTCTCTTCCTCCCTTCACCTCTCTCCATCTGTCTCTATCTGCTCTCCTTCTAACTCCCTTGTCTCTCTTTTCATCTCCTCGTATCGCTTCTCCAGTCTGGCTGTCGACCAACACAGCATCGAACTCCCGTCAGCTCGGAGCCAATTTGGAAGGAATTTGCTTGGCCATTAAAGTGCATGTTCAGTGCGACTTTCATCCCTTTCCTCTTATGTTTTTCTTTCCCTCTCTCCGTCCCCAGCGAACAGCCAGCCGACGCTCTCCTTGCATCAATAAAGACCGAACAGAAATGCAGCTTTTTCAAGGGCACCGCGGTTCAGACACCCTGGAAAACAAAAAAAAAAGAAATTGTCCTAGAGAAATCCACGTGGATAAGACAAACATTCAGTGTCCTTTTCGGTGCAGTCTTCCCTGCAACAGTGCTCCCTTTGTGCTTGCAAGTAATAAGCCTAGATGAAACCTGGAAGTGTTCCTTTTCCTGTTTGTTTTTGCAAAGCAATCCATATGCTGGTGGAGTTAGTGTAATGAGAGCAACAATCTGAGGTGTGCTGAAACAGGGTGCTCCGAAGTTACCACAGATGGAGATTGTCTTTTCCGTATTAACAAGGACAAACATGAAAACTCCCACAAACAAAATGATGCTGACAGTTTCATCTGATCAGCAAGCAAACAAAACCAAGGCTGCACTTAGTTTTAGATGTTGCACATTACATTCCCTGCTCCCCGTCTTCTCCTTGCAGAAAAATGGTGTCCAATTATTTCTTACCCATACACATACATGCAGTAGTGATGAAGTTAAATAAATATGTGTATCTACACACACACACACACACACACACACACACACACACACACACACACACACACACACACACACACACACACACACACACACACACACACACACTTCAGAACACAAGAAATTAACTGTGCTGTTACCATAGATGGATAAATAATGTTTCTCCTTTTGATTTACACACCCACATTCAAGTGTGGAAAACCTTGAGTTTGACCGCTAATGGTTGAATGTGATGTGAGTTAATTCATTAGGACTCTCTTCCTAATCTAGACTGTACATTCAATCTATGTGCCCTAAAAAAAAAAGTCCACTTCCAGTTGCTGGTGATTCAGGATTCCAAGTAAAGCTTGAAGAAATCAGATATATTGATTTGACAAACAAGCAGAGCAACATAACACTCACCAACCAAGCAATTATTGTGATGAATTATTGTGTGTTTAATAAAAGCTCCAACAGGCCTCCAGGATGAGCTTGTTGCTTCTCACTTTTATCTTGCTGGCTTTGTTTGCAAAGAATTTCTTGCTGTTATTAAATGAATGAATGACACATGTTGCTGCTGGAAAAGAGGCTTTGAATTGATCTGCATTCTTCCACCAACATCCACTTAACTACACACTTATGTTTGGCAAATAGCTTCACACAAATATACACATAACCACACAGTTGCCCAGCCCAAGGACCGGAACAGAGGAAGAATGACGCTGTTAATGCCAAACTTTCTCCCAGTTTTTCCTTTCAGTTAAACAGCAGTCATGGGAGGCAGCCACAAATGTTTCCAGCTTTTGTTACGACTGATTTATAGCTGCTCACTGTGTCCTTGAGGTGTTACGCTAGATTTCCTGCTAACCAATGGGTGGGCTCTGTTTGTGTATTGTGTTGCTCAGAGCAAGCTGTTGATGTCATTTTTATGGCCTTGTAATTGCCATACCAATTAAGGACAACAAAAAGATGAGAGGTGAATGGTTTGAGATTGACTGGTTGTGAGGCAGAGGAGAAAGTGACAAGAACAGGACAGACAGAAACTGCAGGGTCAATCTGTGATTGGATAAAGAGAGACTGACACATTGTGAGATTATATACAGACGTGTGTGCGTGTGTATGTGTGTGTCTGGGATTGCCACCGTTCATCAAAATCCTGAGCTCGGGAAGTTTTGAGAGCTTTTCTCCTAGATCAGAGACGTCAGGGAATTTAATAAAGTCTTCATTATGACGTAAGGGAGGAACAGGGACAAGTGGGCCACTTCAAGAGAATGTACTGTATATTCCAACTTGGCTCTCACATTCATCACATTAAAATGTAGATCAGGCCTTTTTCAAACCCTTCTGTTGCTAAGCTGTTACAGCACAGGGGGATGCAACTGAACCAAGAGGGAGTAAAGTTTTTTTAGGTTGTGTAAGTGTTTAGTTAATCATGCCAACAAGCAGCTCTGCTGGAGCTCTGGTGTTGCATTTAAAGCAACATTTGTCTTATTTCATGGATTTTATTTGGCATAAATCCTCAGTGTGTTTTGGATGCTGGGTCGGATGGCTCGGTTGGTACCGCTCATTGGCATTCAAGCACTGCTGGAGTGCAGCAGTGCACAGCAGCCTGGTACCGTATGGTGAGGGTGTGTGTGAAACAGAGAGATGAAAAATGAACTGACAAGATGGACTTCAAATGAGTAGACTCCTGCAGTGAAATGTGAACTCCTAACCTTTGGCCAGAAGGCTCCACTGAATGAGCAGCTGTCTATAAGGAGTAGAGCTGGGAATCAAACCTCAATACTGGTGTGCTATTGACTGACATATTTCTGTTAGCCAGAATACAGAAAATTGTACTTGGCATTGGCATTGATCAGATTTGTAGTTTTGTTTACTTATTAATCAATCTGATATTTTCTGATTTAAGTATTAATTTAACCATTTAGGCGAAATTCTCATTCACCTGCGAAATTTGGTTGCTTTAATTAAAAGAAGAAAAAAGTTTTGGAGAAAAATGTTTCTACTTCTATTAAAGCTAAGTATTGAAAAAAGTATTTTTTTGGTTAGAAACTCAAGTCATCATATTTGTTGTGCTATTGAAAACTTTCAATCGATACCCAGACTAAATAAGAAATGCTAGGCGTTTCACTGACAAATGTAGAGTGAAAATGCAGTTTGTTCTTTCTCTGCAGAATGAGAATGACAGCAGGTCTTTTGATACACACACAAATACAAAGCCCTCTCTTCTGCGATGGCACTGTATCAATATTATGCTCCCTCCACCCTGCTCTGTTCCTGTTTGCACAGCCCAGTAAATGTACCCACCTAGTAATCCCTAATGGAGGAAATCCCAGGCAGTGGTTATTCTCTGCTCTCTCTCCCTCTCTCTTTGTAATTCACACTGGACTTTTTCTCTCTGTTTGTCTTCCACAGACACACCGTATTAAACCTGTTAAACTAACTTCACTCTCCACTCTTTTGCAGTGTAGAAAGAGTTGTGTATTTTTGTACAGGAAGATCTGTAATCAGGTTTTCTCTTTGACCCTATACTTTCATTTCCCTCTGACTGCTATGCAGTCTCTTTTTGTCACTTTCTCTTCCTCACACTGCTCCTAGAGAGGCGCTGGTGTTTAACAACAGCAAACACTTAATGGTCAGCTTCCTCTTTCATGCTCTCACATTGTACAAGTCCTCTTGGAGAACACGCATTTCCTTCTCTGGATTCAAACATGCACTGTGATACACACCAAGTCCTGCAGAATAACTTAGGACCTGGGGAAATCAGTAACATCTACCATATGTTACAGAAATTGTAATCAGGTCTGTTCTATAACATAAATACCACCTAACATTGAACAACAACTGATTTATAATGTAGATCTGAATCATGTGTCACTGTGGCCTAATTCCCTCTGTTTGGCCGCATAATGTACTGCCAACTGGGGTTTTGTGTTTTCTAAGGCGTATCCTACCCTGTGTGGATGAGTCAGTGAAGAACAGTAGGCTGGCAGGAAGGGAGGCTCTAATACTGCAATAAAAAAAGACACATCAATACATTAAGTGATGAGTGATAGATCAAAAGAACTGCTTTATGAGCACTTTTAGGGTCATGATCTTGCTACAGAACAATAGTCTGTCAGAGAATGGAGAGCAATAAAAAAATGACTTGACACAAGAGCTGGAAATGTAACAAATTATTGCAGCCATGTGCTTGTTCCATTTGAAGGGGACATAAGCTTTCTGTGTTTTTTTGTTATTCATATACTGTTATATACTGATATTCCAGTGGAGCACCATAACTTCAGTCATTCATTATGCCTCTGAGCACCTTTGCGGTTCTCCTTTTTTGGGGGGTGTATAATTTGGTCAAAACACGAGCTGATGTTGAAATGCACATCTCTTCCATTTGGTGAGTGCAATTTTGTACATTTTCTTTATGTCTCAACTTTTTTTCCTTGTATCTCTTTTTATGCTTTATATACTATTAATGGCTTCTAGACTGGTTTATATGTAAGGCACCTCATATCGTATCTCATTTTGTAGATGGGAACAATAAGACTTACAGGTTGTTGACCTAAAAGCTTTACCTATAATGCTGCTGGTTGAGTACTATTATCAAAGCAATTGTATTGTTTATGACTGAACCAAACTACCATCAGACTTCAGCTGTACTTTAATGTACAGTAGTGTATGACCATATGTGTTTAAAATCCATTTGATTGTCACCTCCACCAGTCTTTCAGTAATACTCTCTTTCTATGATGTTTTATGGTATTTATGTCATACACTAAGGCATTTCTCAGCAATTTGAAGAGTCTGACCTGATACTAAAATTTCTCTGTATCCATCTTCAAAACATCCTCTTACATATTGCACATTATCACTGCATTTCTCAACAAGAAACATATTGTAGTGGACAGTGATAACAAGCAAAAATTCTTTCTATAGAAGCGGTGTTGTCAAAATCTCTTAGGACGTTAAAATTCAGTGATACTTGATGAAACTGTCAGTGGAGATGATTTACAGTTTTCATGTGGGTCATGTCTCATAGGGCAATAGCTCAGGTTTGCCGTTCAGCCGAGCGCAGTCTTTAGTGCTGCGGCACTCAAGAGTCAAGACGCATTGGTTTATGATCCTACTGTGTCGAGCAAGTATGACAAAAAATATTTATTTTGGACACAGATAAGGAAAACATTAATAACTTCAATTGGGACAATTTGTTTGACCACAATCTGGCCAATTTAATGTGTTTTATGCTACCTGAGACATGCTGATCTGTAACAATCCATTCAGCTTTCCATGTCACCTGAGGGTTAATGGTGTGATTGACTTTCAAATACATCTCAAACACATTTCAAAGCGCTTTATTCAGATTCTTTTGTGAGAATAGTGTGTCAGCCTTATGCTGCTGTGACAGGATGCTGCTGGTTCAAACAGCCATCTGAGCCCAGCTGAATCAGCATGTGTTCTCAAGCTCACAAAGACTTTCACTGGGTAAGGTGGACCACCTGGAGCTGTGGACCACCCGCCACTCCCTTGGCCAAACAGTTTGACACATACATGCACGCTCACACCCACAATGATAACAGCTGGAGAGAGTGGAAGCAATCAATAAATAATTAATGATAATTGGCGCTACCCATTCATAATTGATACCCTCAATTACCACTAAGAGGCCCCATCTGAGTTTTGTGTGTGAGTATTCCTGTGTACCCAGTGGTGGACTACCTTGTATGTGTCACATAAGATGTGTATGCACGTCCCATCTGCTGCGTTTGCTGCTGTTTTTCTTTCACATTTTATAACATATTTGTGCTGTAGACATGCTTTCTCTTTTTCTGAGACACTTACTTGGTTATCCATGGGCCTTCCCCCAAAATGTTATCTCCACTTGTAGCTGTACAGACAGGAAAGTTCTCTGTCCTGATAAGCAAATGGAGTTGGTGCTCCAGACTCAACATGCTCCCTTGTCAAAGATACTGAATGAATTTTTCTCACAGTGTTATGTTAAGGAAAGATTTAATTTACATTTTTTTCAAGAATTTTTGATTCTAGTTTGGCAATGTGTAGCCATGCAACTTGATCCATTAGTCATTTCATCTTTCAACAGAAAATTAACAACTATTTTGTTACTTAGTAACATGTTCAAGTTATTTATCGAATAAGAATGCCAAAAGTATTCTAATACCAAATTCTTAAATATAAGGATCTTCTGCTCTCTGTTTTCTGCTTTTCTGTCATTGTTAATTTAATATTTTTGGGTTTTGGTCAAGAAACAAAATTGAAACTGACAGAACCTTTGGCTCTGGGAAATGTATTCTTTGGGAATATTTATAGACCATTACAATGGAATTGAACAACTATAGATTATATAAAAATGGATTGCAAACTATGACGTCACCCCTTTGCATTGGAGCCGATTTGAAGCTCAGAGTTGCTGCTTATGGTCGGTGCCATCCTTTCCATTTGGAGCCATGACCTTTCAAATACGAAGTGTGGGGTGTTGCCTTTCACGCTCTGGAAGCATTCCCTGCTACCTCAGAATGAAGCAAATGCTAGTTTACTGGGAACACAGAGTGGTCCTCCATTTCCCATAATGCAACTCAATAGCTGATGACATCAAGGTTGTGTTCTTTCAAACTTTGTAAAGTTCACTAAGGACATTATACGACTGTTTTTTCAGGCTGGGTAGTACTTGACCAGTTAACTGAACGTAATGAGTAAAATTGGTGAAAGTCATTGCTGATGTATTGGCTACAATTTTGTAACGATTCACAGAATTTTTATTTCTTTAAAATTTCCGATGTTTTTTCTCCCACTCAAATAATGTACTTCCTCACCCTTTTTTTCAAACATATGTTCCTACAGATCACCACTCTGATCAACCATAAAGACAAGCCAAAGAAGTCTGAGCGCACCTTGGCAGCCATACACAGGGTGGGTCAGGCAGTGAGCGTGGCAGTGGGACGTTTTGTTGCTGTCGGGGAGGCCATCGCTACAGAGAACCAAGAGCTGAAGGATGAGATGGGTCAAGCCTGCTTCGAAGCACGCAGAGCAGGTAGCCTACTTTTATGACACTTTACTGATTTGCTACACTTAGACCTAACACACTGTCAAGTGTTTCTCCTTAGAAGGAGACAAAAATTGCTCTTATTTCGTGGTCACAAATTATGTTGTAAAACTATTCAAGGATTCTTTATCTATAAGACCTCTTGATGGTGAATATTACATTTTAATGTCGTAAGCATGACTGTGGCTATATAATAGAGGGTGCTTTAGCTGGTCAGCGAATAAGACTTCAGTTATTGTCTCCACAGCAGTTAGACAAACCACAACAGTTTCATAAAGCATCACCGTCAGGCCTTACGGCTTTATCAAATTGATCAAATTTCGATTTGTTTGGGCAGCTTGGCTGTCGAGCAGTATTACACCAGAAGACCTCCAGAATGCTCTAAAGACATTGTTGTTATTAAGTTTGACGTAAAGACTGAAAAAAGTGCAGCTTCACGTAAGGGTGCGGTATATAGTGAGGGGATGAAGGTGTCTGCATAATAGATTCTGATAGAAAGCTCGTGAAGATTTAACACATAAGCCTGTTGGCAAGATGGAAGGGATTGTAGTTATCCTTAAACCCCCATGCCAAATTGCTTTGGTCTAAGTATGTAGAGAAATGCTTCTCAGCCTGAGGTAAGGACTTCTCGTTCTCCCTGGGATTGCATATGCTGGCTGTCTAGGGTCTTCTTGTGTATACATTTTCTCCCATTCGGCATTTCTATGGTTTCCTACCATACAGACTTTCAGTAAGATATGCAGGTTAAGTGAATCTTTGAGCCTAAATTGCCCCCCAGTTGTGAACGTGAATATATTTGCTGCATGAGGCTCTTATACATGGATGCATGTATAAAAACTGTGAACAACTAATAAAATCATGAACAACATAAGAGAAGAGGGAGGGGTAGGTGACAGCCAGGGTGGGAAACAAATTAATTTTGGATCACTGTAATAGGACTGTCAGCTTTTATTGAACCTGAGAGGTGATGGTTTTACTAGAAATGTGTTTTTTTCTGTGTTTCCACACTTCTATCTAACAATTTGTCATTAATATGCTGTCTATTTGGGACACATGACAACCCTGTATTTCCTGTCAATTAAAACTCTCTGACAATTTTTTGTTTTTGTTTCAGTAGTTGTCACCATTTCCTCCACAAAAACTTCAAACTTCTTCTAGCAACTTTGTTCTTATCAGGCCAAACAAGGACCTCATTTAGATTACTACAGAGCAGACCGGAAACAGTATCACATTGGATAAGAATTTAGACACAACACCGTGATAATAGGTTTATGGTGGGGGAACGAGCTTGTGTAGCAAAGCGTTTAATCCTCACACAGTGCTGATTTGTAAAGACAGCTAAAACTCAAACAAAGAGAGTGCTGGTGGGAAGAGGAGGAGAGAGTGAGACTGATGAGAAAATGTGTGTGTGTGTGTGTGTGTGTGTGTGTGTGTGTGTGTGTGTGTGTGTGTGTGTGTGTGTGTGTGTGTGTGTGTGTGTGTGTGTGTGTGTGTGTGTGTATAGGTGAGGCCTGCATGTGTGCATGTCAGGTTGTGTGTTGCCCACTGTGACTAATTTATTCCGGTTCTTACTTTTCTCTCAGGGAGGTGTTTTCACAGTTTTCCTTTGCACTTCTCCTGACAGACACTGTAAAACTCTTCCCTGATAAAAGAGAGAAAGACCCCTTTTTTTCTCTCGTTTCTGTTCTCTTTTTTTTAATGATGAAGACATCTTGAGGGATGTACAAGAAAGCCTTGTAGAGTTTTAAGTCTGCAGGAAAGAGAAAGGCTAGTTAGAGAAGGATTGACATTTCTCTAATACCTAGCCGCAGGGAGAGTTTAATCAGGCAGGCTTCAGCCTTGTGTGCTATAATGAATGAAATAAAGGCAAGCTGAAAGCACTAGTTTAATTAGATGCTACCCATCATCAGAGTGGTGGAGAGATCCAATGAGGCAGGTCAGTGAAGGCAATCTGTGTTGGATCTCTCTGTGTCTTCTCACATTTGCATGCTCTCTCTCTCTCTCTCTCTCTCTCTCTCTCTCTCTCTCTCTCTCTCTCTCTCTCTCTCTCTAACTTTCTCTTTCTCCCTACAAAGGTTCATAAATGCCTAAACGGTAGTAGGGATTAGGCTAAAACCACATTAGAGACAGTTTGTGAGTGCTCATGTACTAGACTGCAGGTACCCTGTACCAACATATCAAGGGTCAGCCTTTTAGGTTTTCATTCATAAATGACATCTAAATGATACAGAAACAAGACAAGAGTTGACAGCCTCGCTCACGGCTCTGTGAAGCTGTACTTGAATGGTGCTAACATGCTTACAATGACAACCTGTGCCATGTTCACCATCTTAATTTAACATGAAAGCCTCATTAATAAGTACTGAACACAAAGTACAATTGAGGCTGAGGGGGAAGTGATAATAAACCAAATGGTTTATAAAATAAAAAAGATTGGCCTGATGATGGCACTAGATTAAAATGTAAGGGATTTCATTACAGTTCATGCTAAGGGATCCCCCCTTAGCAGGAAATGTAATAACTTTGGAATTGCTCACTAAATATTATGGCCATTCTTTCAGTAGTTGCTGAGACATTTCATCTTTAGAGCTATGTCACTAGTATAGCTATTCAGTAGAATTTCAAATGATAGATGCTTTTTCATGTAGTTTTTAGTTTTGTTTACAGAGAATGGGAGATACAAAGGTCTTGACTACATATAATTGATTACTAAAGGGTCAGTGTGATAGCTTTGTTTTATATGTGAGTCCATAAGATTTATTTTCAGGGGCTGGAGAGGGGAGAGTTGGCTCAGCCCTTTGCTTTCCACCCTGGTAGTGTCATGGGGGCTGAGCAGCATTCTTTGTGAGCCAGGCCTAGATGTTTTAACTGGTTAGTGGAGCTGGCACTGAAGAGCAGCCTGTCGGATGCAATCAGTTCGTCATTGCAGCTTCTTTTAAAGGACCAGCCAAACCAAATAGACAGCCAAGCTGCATGACCCGATAGAGACCTATTTCCCCTTCCTCCTCTCCTTCCTCCCCTCTTTCTCCCTCCATTTAAGCTCTCTCTTTATCTCTGAGATTTCTTTCTTCTTCCTTCTCACTGTTAACTCTGGCCATTTTCCTCTTTCTGTTGATAGGGACTATTTTGGGGATGGTTTGCAGCCTAAAAACCCTTCCCTTTTTGGGGATACTATGTGCAGAAAAAAGGTTAAACAGGGAAAGTTGGACTTTATAAGCATACGGTTCCTAATGCATTTGCATATTCTGTGTATGAATGAATTTGCTGTGGCATGTTTGAGGGAAGTTCCCTGCCCCAAAAATGGCTCATACATCACCAGAAAGCATGCCAGTCGTGTTTGCGTGTGGCTGGCATAGCTGTCGTACCACTGTGCTGAATATAGTACTATGTTCCATCTTGTCCAGGATGACATGTTCTCATATCATATGGATGATATGAGAACCCCATTTTATCCCATGGGGAAGACTAGCAGATTGGAAGAACATAATGCTATAGTATAATCTGAAGTCTGAACTAATTTAGAGGGCATTTAGACAAATTATTAATTAACCATTTCTCCATTTACTGCCTCCTATGTGGGTCCAAAATCTCAGTGGCAGCAGGCATAGCACTTTGGCCTTGAGGTCTTTCTTCCAAGCTACATCTTTCAGCTCTGAAGTCATTAGAAGTTATCCTGTGGGGACCATGAGTGTCTGTAGAACATTTTGACATTCTGAAAGAGCTAGGATTCCTCAGCTCTGGGGATCCTCCAGAAAGATCAGGGCCAGCTGGGATATGTAATCCCTTATCTGACTGATCTGATTCTCAGATTTAAAGAGAATTTAAAATGTTATGGGTTTTTTTCTGTATAATTCGAGTCAGAAGTCTACGAACAGCATTGCTAAATATAGTCTGACTAAAATGAACTTAGACAGAATCAGTATTTCACAATTTAGAAAATCTGATAAGGATATATAAGCCAGTATTAATCTTTCTTGCATAAAACAACATATTTTTGACAAGGATCCCTTAAATTATTTAATCATTAAAAAAAACATGCCTGTGCTCTCTGGTGGACAAAACATGTAATGGAAACACTTATAAAAATGCTTACACAGAACTTTGGCATTTCTGTACTGCAACTTCTCGTTACTAATAATTCATCTGTTAGCTTCCCAGCTCACTCACTTGTTAATATATAATACTGCCAAACTAATGGTAAAAATGTAAGTGACGTTTATTCATAAAATAATGTATTCTTATAAACTGTATAAATCAACGCAATTAAAATAACTTTTAAAAGGAATGTTGGTGTATGAAGGTTTTCACTTACACTTAGAAACTTATGCTTTAGTGATGTTATTTATTGAAGTTATGTTTGATTTTGAGGCACTGTGAGAGAAAAGGCTGGCTTGATGCATCCTTATACACTGATAATAACAATAACAAAACACTAATGTCAGACAATATATCAGCCTGGCCAATTTATCTGTTTAGCTCTATTGGTGAACCAGATTGTAACCTTCTCTCACCACCTGCAGGTGATGCCATAGCTCAGCTGACAGATGTGGCATCAGCCCTTCCATCCCAGTCAGACGGACGTGTCACGGTTTTCAGTGATAGGACGGGCATGGTGAAGGCTGCCCGCTTGCTTCTTTCCTCAGTCACGAAAGTCCTGGTCCTGGCTGACCGTATCGTCATCAAACAGATAATCACATCTCGCAACAAGGTGAGACATACAAGTATGGGTTAGGGTTAGGGTTAGGACCTTGAAGGATATGCATAAACTCTATTGCTTATTCTCCCTTACATGCTCACAGGTTCACACAGGAATACACACACACACACACACACCTCAGTAGAGTCCATTCTGAGTCCTTTATTTCCCAACAGATAAGCACAGTCTCTGAAGGAGTACTCTGGAGGTAATTGAAGGGAAGCAGCACATTTAGAGACCACATAAAAACACAGAGCTAGAGTCTGTCTCTGTCTGTCGTACCTGGCTATGCTCTTAGCCAGACAGTGAGATACGGATGCAGCTGTAGACTGAGCCAAGAATGGAAACAGGGGGCCTAATCATGACTGGTCGACAGCCCTCTGTTCTCCATTACTGGCAAACACAATTAGATCTCTTCCTCCTCTTTGTCTGGCGTGGGTAAAAGCTGCTGTGTTAGCACTGCCAACTAGCAGCTAAATTAGCAGCTGTATAGACTACAATTAACTAAAATGCAGGTTAGGAACTACTTAATCTGCTGGTTTTATTTTAGGATATCTCTTAAACACTGAGCCATTAATAATACAGAAGGGATCACTGGAGTAAGAGAATATCCAGAAAGTAAAAAAAATATATATATATATATTAAAATTCATTGCATGTAATGTGACATCTTGTGGGGCAGAAATCACTCCTTGCATGTAAACACAGTCCATGACATACTGTTTCTGCACATACTGTACTGCTGATGTCCCACAACATCAGAAGGAGGACGTTACAGTGTGAAAGGACTAGAAGAACATAAAACACATGCGGTCATTCAACACACCACTCTGATCTTGTCACTCCTCTCAGGTCCTGGTAACCCTCGACCATCTGGAAAGAGTGAGCACCTTCCAGGAATTTGTACAGATTTTCAGTCAGTTTGGCAATGAGATGGTGGAGTTTGCCCACCTCACCGGAGACAGACAGAACGTGAGTAGCATGTGAAGTAACTGACTCTGGCTTTCTGCTTTAAAAGTGTCAAAACCATCTGTTATCACCACACTGTACTGTTCAGATCTTTCTCAATAAATGAAATGTATATGTAGTCTATTGTGTCAAAAAGCTGCAAATGGATGTAGTGTGGTTATGAACAAGGAGTAATTTATCATTTCTACAACACTGAGCACATTTTGTTTATTCATGTGGATGTAATCTACCAGACAGTGATTTAACAAATAAGATATTCTGAATGTGTGAGCAGGTGGTGGAATTAGGCTGTGTAACTTGCCATACTTATGCAGGCATACTCAGAACAGATCAATAATTCAAGCATCAATTATGTCTACAATTTCTCAACAAATCAAACAATGAAGTAGCAAGGCTTCTTTGAGAGTCTATTGTTTCTTTGAGGTTTCCAGTCCATACATATTGTCTATTTTTCCAATCTGTGTTTCTCTTAAAAAGGAACGTACAGGTCAGTTATGACTCATAGTCCACAAAGACTATTTACATCACAATACAGTGCTTATACGACCTGTCCTATGCTTTCACTGAATATATATATACACGTAAGGTATCAGCTATATAACCGTGTATATTTACAAAAATAAAACTTTTACTCAATGCTTCAGAAAACAGTTCAACTCAGGGGTTCCAATTTTGTTCTGTCAAATATTCCTAATCCCACTTTGACATACACATGCAGCCTCTGCAGCTAAAGCGCTCTGCCTGCAGAAGCCGATGTAAAGTTCAACCACTGCAATATCTAGACAGGGATAGAGGATCGACTATCCCACTTTTTGAATTTCATCTGGACTTGTGTTTTGACACACACATCACGTTTCTCACCAATGCTCCTCATTGCAGCTAATGCTCTCTCTCCTCATTTACCACCCTGTTTTCTCTGCCACTCAGGCGCACACATGCACAAGCACACAGCCCTTTAGAAAATCTACCATCTTCGTCTATTGAAGCCAAGCGAGCCCAGAGGCAAAAATAATGACAGATAATCACTTCGTCTTTGTAATCTATGGCGAAGTGCCAGGAGATGAGTTGATTCAGCTGCCTATTCCAAATCCCATATCTACCTAATTCAAGCTGTCTATTTATGTCTGGAATACATGAATGGGGATGGATCAGGTCATACATGAAGTATCTTCTTTTCTATTTCTCTCTCTTATCTCTGTTGATCAGCTGACAGTGAATAAAGGGAGCTTTATGTATGTGTTAACTTGAAGAGAAATCTCTGTCACATTTGTGTGTCCCTTCATACCAGCATGAAAGAGATTTGTTGCATACTTTTGATGCTTCCTTGCATTCGGACACCCCAAGAGTTCTGAGAAGTTACAACTGGAGTAAAGCCACTACCATCTGGTATGTGTGTGTTTCTGCTGTAGGATTTGAAGGATGAGAAGAAGAAAGCCCGGATGGCAGCAGCCAGAGCAGTGCTGGAGAAATGCACCATGATGCTCCTCACAGCCTCAAAGGTAAAAAGTTGGCACACTAACAGTGGACCTCTGGGTAAGGGATATGGATTATGTCCATCTTAAACATTTAAGGCCTTCTGAAGTTTACATGATTTCAAGGTTTCTTATATGCTGCAATCACTCATACTCAACACTAAGTCAGAAATTCATGAAGAAAGGACAGAAGTGGATAAGTGTTTACGAGGGCACGAGCTTTGACATTTTGCATCGAATTGCTTCCAAAGACTTGCCTGAGGCATCCAGATTGCGAGTCGGCACGGATCAACAAAGACGCCGTGTTCCACCGAATGCGCTGTGCCCTGGAGCAGGTCATTGAGATAGTCACTGAGGCACGGAGCTGTGGGGAGAACAAAGTCCTTCCTGCCAGCATCTACAACGGAATCAAGGACTTCAAGGTAGGATCAGAAATTAGAATTTAGTGAAGGAATGGATACAGCATGATAGGCTTAAGAAGAGTATTTCTCATCTGATGCATGTGATCCTCTTGTGGGCAAATCATCATGCAGACAGGTCTTGTTGTTTCCAGAAATTGGCAGATTTACACAAATTATTCAGGAGAACAAGAATATGGTTTTAAGCAAAAAATCCTCAAATCATGATTTTTGTTCGAAGCCTTGACTTGTGGTTTGGCTTCTAACATTAATTGCATTCACTGTCTTTTATGCAACAGCTTCTAATGGAGGATTAGGCCCATCTATTTGATAATTTGGCTAATATGAACTCATGAATCACTAGTGAACCTTCATCTCTATGACTAATATGTCACCTCCTTGTGCACTGGCAATAGAAAAAAAATAGTATTGAGGTGATCTTTTCCATTGACTGAAAAGAAAAAGAATATATCTTAATGAAAGTACCACAGATAGTAATTGTTTTTAATTAATGGCTTCAAAGCCCTTAATGGCAGAGTTAAACTAGAGTTGTATAAAAGCAGTGTCTAATGTAAACCTACCATTTTAGAACACATTTGCACGGAAATGAAAGGAGAGGGATAAAAACACTAGCTTTTATGTTTGTGTACTTGTGATGCTGCTTGCTGAATTTATTGTGCAGCAGATGCATCTAAGGCTAAATCCACATTGTGCAGTCCTTGTTTTTTTAAAGGTGAGGTAACGTCCAAAATAAGATGGTAAACTTTAAAACTCTACTGCATTTATTTTCCATTTGTGTTGCTGCTTCAATCTCACCCCTCCTCCTCTCATTCATCCTTCAAATGCCCCTTCAACTCACCTCCCAACATTTCCCCCACCCTCCCCCCTTTGCAGTTGAGTGTGGAGTGCCTGCGGGAGAACCTGCACTCCTCTTCACCCCAGAGCGTGGGCAGTCAGCTGGAGGCACTGGTGGAGCGGACAGAGGATTTCACTGATTCAGCCTACACCAGCCACGAGCAGCGTCAGGCCATCCTAGGTCTGTGCCAGCTGGCGCACAGGGACTCTCAGCAGCTGGTGTACGCCTGGATTGAGGCGGTATGTTGGCACAAGCAGGCACAGATACACATAGATCTACAATAATATTCATAAGCACATATGCTGCCATATGAAGTATATGGATAACAATCTTATCTTTGTCACAGTGACATAAAACGCAAAACACATAGCATGCTACACAGACAGAAAATCATACAGACAGTCCCACACAGATTAAGATTTCCTTGCTGGCTGGTCATTCACTTTCTTTTCACACATCCCCCTTGTAAAAACAGAGCATAATAATCCACTTGAATAACCATTTTTACCCCAGCTTGTTTAGCCGAGTGAGAAACATCACGTAGCGTTCCTCATCTTGCTAGCATTCAGCAGAGTCTCCTTGGCCTTAGAAATTGATGGACTTGAAACACAAGTCATTATGTTGCAGTTTCACATTGTAAACTTTCTTCAGCGTGTTCAGAGTACACAGAGAGACTGCTGAACATAATAACAGTGGAGCCTCAGCTAGCCGTTGCAATTGAAGGTCATCTGGGGAATTGAAAAGACCAGAACACACTGCAGTGTTTTGAAATTGCAGAGAGAGCTTCGTAAATGTGACTGTGCAAATACGCTTGGGTGTTCTACCCATTCCAATGTGATATTTATTGTGGCGAATTTAGAATTTTTATTCCATTTAGACTGATGAGTTGTACAATATTTAAGTCATAGAATTTGTTGAAATCTTTTCTGCTTGATGACACAAAATTACGCATTGAAAATGCGGATCCTCCTAGCATATTTAAACCATAATAGGTCACAGATGTGTTAAGAAAGTTTTAAAAAACATGCTATTAAGAAACAAAGTTTATTTTCCATTGCATTCTGTTCCCAAACTTTGCCAGTGCATCGTCACTCTCTTTCAGATTACAATGTTTATGTGTGTGTTGGGGGAGAAAAAAACATCTTGTGTCTCATGTTTTATTCTCTCCCTTCTGGCTCTGTCTCACTGGAGCAGCAGTCTGCCCATGCCAAAGAGGCCACAGAGGACATGGAAGTGGCCATCCTGAAGACATGTCAGAGCGTCAGCGACCTCAGACGTGAGGTGAGCATCAGTCTGTCGCCGTTCTGCCTGTCTGCCCACTGAGACTGAATGTATGTACTCCGTTTCAGAGAGAGACAAACATGACTGGGTGGTCTCTCATATGTTTCTTTGCTTATGTTGCTGGTTTTCTTTTTCACATTATCACATTCTCTGCTGACCTGCTGACTCTCTGTTAACTCAACTATGCTAAAATAACTTCCACTCTTCTCATTTTCCTCTGTGTGCTGAAAATCCACTCTCATTCAAGCCTCTCACTCATATTTCTTTCTCTTTTGTTTTTCTCCACCCTCCATTACTCCCTCCTCTTCTTATTTTATAATACAATCTTTGATCCCACTCCTCCTCCTCCTCCAGCTCCATAAGGTGGCAGTCAGTCGTGCCTCAGACTTGCTGAAAGTTCACGGAGAGCAGTTGTCTCTGCGAGCCCTCAAAGCTGCAGGCGCCGAGGGTAACTTGGAGGCAGTGGCGGAGTATTCGCGCACTCTGACTGAGCAGAAGGAGCAGCTGATGGAGGTAGGTGGGGACGGAGGCACAGGGGACTAGATGACAGAGTTGCTACACCAATACACCAACAGATATCTATAATAAAATCTATGTTTGTCCACATCATTAGTTTTCTAATAATCTTTCAATCTGTCTTCTTCTGTGAAAAAGCTTGCTCGTCAGGAATTTGTATTTGAAAAAAAAAAGTTGTGCTACCAGCAGCATGCCACAAGCACTTGTTTACACAGGGAAACACATACAGCTCGAGATGAATAAAAATGTGGAAGACTAATCTGAAACCAAACGAAAGTCAACTTGTGGTTTTGTAATGAAAACACTGAGCGACACTGAGTGGAAAAATTCCATGCAGGCCTTTTCATGTCTTTGCTAGTGGTCCTACAAAAACAAAACTTTCATTAGAATTTTAAAAAAGAAACATTTGTCTGAGAACAAAGGTACTCATTTTGGAACATGTTAAGATTTTTTTTAGGATTGATTGTCATTAACAAAGAAAAGGTGTTAAACCGTGTCCTATTCAGATATTAGAGTTAAGCTATTAGATTCAGTTATTACCTACTCTCACAAAAAAAGCCAAAACATTTAAATTTGAATGTGGATAATACATATATATATACTTATATTTAGCAGGGAAGCAGGTGTTGTGTAGTCTACACCAATATGCCTTCCATTTAAATAACCAGAAAATGACAAGGTTACTGTAATGTTACGGTTACTCTAAAGGGAAAGTTCAGGTCAAATTGCTCACTGTGATACAATAAGGTACAATTACATTTGAGTGTGTTTTTGCCATTTTACAGAAGTATATATTTTTTAAACCTCAGAAGTACCATACCTTTTTTCCGCCTGTGCCTTTCACTCCAGACTTGTCGGCTGCTGTACCATGTGTCGGGGACAGAGCCGCTGGAGATTACCTGCGTACATGCCGAGGAGACCTTCCATGTTATTGGTCCACAGGTAACATTAAGCCTTCAAACACTTTCTGAATGCATTGTTATTTTTAGGCTCTTAGTATTAAGCAACTTTGACTTGATCAGTAAATGTCAGCAAACAGGGGAGACAGGAGGAGTCTAGAAAGACAACAGGTTAACTGTAATTAAACTTGAGGCCCATTTATTTCCCATTCAACATTTCTATTATGTGTCAGTAAAGTTAAACTGGTCACACCATAATTTGGGAGTGAAATCAAACCGGAGTAATATTCTACTTAAATACAGGAGGGAGGGAAAATAGACAAATTATCTCACATCTCCTCTGTCTACCTCCTACACCTGCCACACATTGGAGATGGCTGAGAACATGCTGTCCACCTAGTCCCCCTATCCCAGATCTAATTATGTTTGCTCTTGGAAACCATCCATGCCAGTAATTATCCAGCAATGTATAATGTTCCCGTCCTCAGGCGCTAATGTCAGGCCCCGCATGACTCTGCAGTAAAGACTCCTCTCCTAAGTTCAAAGGTCAGCCAATCAATAACGCTGCAGTACAGGGTGGCGGTGGTGATATCTCTCTGTGTCTTCCCAAAGTAATAGAGGGGTGGCCCAGGGGTAATTGGCTATTAACTACTACACTATAGGCCATGGAAGTGGGGTGTGTGTGTGCTTGCACATGTGTTTGTTTTTTAAGTTGTATTTGTCAAATGTAGTTGTCTGAAATCTTATTTCCGTTGAGCCTAATAGAAATATATTTAGTTTGTTATTTTTGCTTCTTTCTTTGTTTATTTCTAATATAAATGTTTTAATTGATATTCTTGCCTTTGCTACTATTTTTTAATCTCTTGTCTTTTTAATTCATGGTGATGATATGTTTTATCATGTAATTATTATTTGTCACACTTATCATATCTATCACCACGGCAATCCTTCAAAAGAAAGTTTGCCCTGTATAAAAAAAAATGTCAATCAAGCATATCAAATATTATGATTTGTTACACATTATTTCAATCAAAAATATTGCATGTTTGAATGTTGCTACACGTGTGATGAGTTATGATTCAGAAAGTGCTGCAATGTACTCATGAAACCCTATTACTTTGCTCATAAAGGGTTAAGTCTCACTTCCTTTTACACTACAAAATTTGAGTGAAATTCACAAACAAATGCAAATGCAGAGTTTTTTTTAAATGATTAAAAATGTGACTTTTGTGTGAAAATTGGTATTAGTAATTATTTAAAATATACATGTATTTTATGACTGCAAATTTACTCGTGTGAACAAGCTTTTAACATTGTTAGAAAATATTAACCTAGCTTTAGTGGCAATGCATGTATTAAAGGAGGAGTTGATCAATTTTAGAGGAATAGCCACTTACAATCTTGCATTCTGAATTTGAATGGTGGGACGACACTTAGGTTTACATTCAGATTATAGTGGCATCTGATTTAATTGAAGATTTTTCAGTTCCTGAAAAATAACTACTAATTTTGTTCCTCTACGTCTGTCCTGACTGCATTTTTCTGCCTAGTAACAAGCTTCATTTAATTATTCCTTTTCTCCTGTCACAATTCTTCACACTCTCTTCAACTTCAAACTCAGATCATCTCAGCAGCCCAGACGCTGGCCCTCCACCCGTCCAGTAAGATAGCAAAGGAGAACCTGGAGGTGTTCTGTGAGGCCTGGGAGTCTCAGCTCTGTGACATGGCTCTGCTGCTCAGAGAGATCAATGACGTCTTTGAAGGCAGGCGAGGTGTGTTTTTGTTGGGTGTGTACAGTACTTGCATGTATTTGGGTGGGTTGGGGTGCTATGAAAGATAAGCACATATATAAGGGACAGAGAGTACTTCAGAATGAATGAGAGGGAGATTGAATGAATGCAAAGTGTGCTGTTTGTGGCATTTCAGCCTAGAAAAATCAAATAAAACCTTGGTGAATCATTTTGCCTTCAGTAGCCTTAATGAAAGTCAAAGTTGAGGCAAAGCATGCAGCTTGAGCATATCTTTTAAAAATTCATCATCATGGACCGTGGGAAGTGTTTTGCAAAAAGGTATTATGTCAATGCCATTAACCACACATGCATTCATTCCTCCTCTCCACTCAATTTATCAAATCAGCCCTTCTTACAAACTCAGCTGTTAATACAGTGTCCTCGCTTACAGAGACTCAGAAAGTACATGTGAAGGCACTGGCTGGTGTGGCTTTCACACTGCAAGTCAGAGAAATCTCAAAGACAGGAAAAATTTGACGGCACATTTTCAAGACTTAGTTGCCCTCAAGAATGTAACTCTGACATGAAGGGCAGTAAATATTTTCTGTGCAGCTCAATTGGGTTAAGAGGAACACATACTGTACATCACTCTGTTGTTTTCTCATAAAGCCAAAACGCTGTGTTAAAACATCATGTGGACACTTAGAAGAGATCGGCTTGATTGTTTTCTCCTAATCCCTCCCCCTCTCTCCCATATTAAGATGACAGTAGAGTTTATCTTTCCTGTTGCCGAATGAAACGAACCGTGCTGTTCGTGTTTATGATGAAAGATAAAAATGTGTCAAGGGTGGATAGTGATGAAAGTGAAACAATTTCATTACCACAATTATGGAATAACTGTAATTACCCACCCTAATCATGTAAAAAAGTCTGAATGTGTGCACAGTCATTCAAAGAGCAATAACAACAGGGTATATTTTTTCCTCTCACTGACATAATTCAGTTATCATTAAAACATGAAACACATGATTATTTGGTGCTGTTTTTTTTAACTTGTGACCTTGTGTTCAGATACTCATAATAATTCTCTATTTCTAGGAGATAAAAGACCTTATTTGTCACTTCCAAGACCCGGGGTGAGTATCATACCATCCAGCCTTATGAATATTCTTATGATACAATCATTTGTAATCTCTGCCTTTTCCCCACAGAAACACTCGGCTAATTTGAAGACTGCCAAGGCTGTCAAGTTGGATGCAGAGGTAGCATACACCGCAAACACGTCTGGCAGCACAATACATCATGTCATGTCTTGTACTCTGTTCTGACTGCAGTATATTCATCTCCAGGAAAATTTGTGTCACTCAGTTGAAGAATTGATGGAGTTTGTATGGTAATGTGCTGCAGTTTTGCTGGTCAGCAGTTTTTCACACGCTGTTCCACCGCAAGAACCACAGGATTATGCTGATTATAGAACTTCTGAGTGTGTTAACAAATGAAAATAGCCTTGTTTGCACTTATGCATTAGGGATTTTTAAAGATGATGTGCACTAAACTTGAGGGTTCATGTGCGTGTGTGTATGTGTGTGTGTGTGTGTGCGCGCATACAGGAGCAGACAAGCCTGGCCAAACTGGGTCTGGAGCTTCGTCTGCTGTCATCAGACATGGATACGGAGGTGGAAAAGTGGGAGGAGCAAGAACACGACATTGTCCGTCAGAGCCAGAGCCTGGCCAGCATGGCCTACAACATGTACCTGTTCACCAGGTAGCCTACTGCTACCACACACTGCACGGTCTCACATTTCATATCTGCAACCTGCCGAACTGTTATATTCATTTCGGAGCTCAACATTGTAAAGCCTCTTAAGCATCTGCATGAATCTCTTTAGAGGCTTAGTGTTAATGAGATTCTCGAGCCCCCAGCTATCGGTATTTACCAGGCAGAGTTTGAGACACTGACAAAGTTGACATCGCTGTGACTCATTGTTACAATCAAATCGTTGCGATTCATCTAAGTTTTTGTTGATTGATGTGGATGTGTTTTGTCCTCATCCATCACCCATGTTTCCTTATTTTCTGTGTTTCCCATATTGATTCCCAGAGGGGAGGGGCTGCTGAAAACAACACTAGATCTTTTCCACCAAGCTGAGGTATGTGCATCGATATCCGCTGATGTCTCCTTCTCTCCACCTTCGGTTCTTTTTACTTAGACCAAAGACATACTGGGGCTGGCTAATGAATAGGTTAGTAAATGCTAGCATCCTTTTGTCCACACGCCTCTCACAGATCTGATATAGGGCATGACTACAACTTATCAATATGATGGAAATATAGTACAATTTGTTGCAGGCCACATGGGGTGATAACATGATTACATTGAAGGGTGTATACTATTGAACTGGGATCAATGCCAGTAATGTGCAGTAATTTGTAGAACCAGGCCCCAAAATGTCAGGCAGGATTTATTCTATTTGGGTGTGAGCAAATGAAATAAAGGAGGAAGAGGAAGGAGAGGGGAAAGAGACGGTAAGGCATACTGATAAGAAGAGCCAAGAAAAAAGTAAAATCTTCTAATATTTACTGACTCTGTGCTTTCTGCTTCCCGGTGGAAGTTAAAAAAAAAGTTTTTTCTTTTATTTGCATTACTTGATTTTGTCTTTTCTTCTCTTGAGGTTCTTTCCGAAGAGGGGCTCCAGCTGTGCTCATCTCTCCGCAGTTTTTCCACTCAGGTACTTACTGATGCAATAAATCTCTTTTTCTTGAACACACACACACACACACACACACAAACACACACACACACACACACACACACACACACACACACACACACACACACACAGTTTAGTGAATATCAAAACATTACAATCTACTCATGAAATACTATTTTCAACTATTTTTTCACATCAAGCACTTCAAAAGTGTAAATAATGTTACATATTATCTAAAAGAATGCAAAAAGATAGGCTTATGCTTTTATGTATAAATAGTAGTAAAATTAATACAAAAGAATATGAAAACAAAAGAATCTGGAAATATTCTTATTTTCTATAGTGTGCTTGAGCTTCTCTGTCAGAATCTGATCAAATATACTGACAGGAAATGATCGAAGGCAGTAATTGAAAAAAATAAGCAAAAGAGAAATTAAACGCGTATATTCTTTTACACAGAGATGAGCTTCTACCCTACACACACACAAACACACACTCAGACCTGTGCCCCCACCCACGATGTCTCTCACAAACACATACACACACACCCTCATTTCACCCATCCTGGCATGCCACGGTGCCAGGTCCGCCTTATAAATCACCCAGCGAGAGCAGGAAATTAAGGCTGTCACACACTCTCACCATCCTCTCGTCCTCTCTGAGTTGAGATCCGATAAATAAATGCAGCCTTGGTGCCTTCCTCCCTTTTGCCCTCCACCAACTTCTTCCCCAGGTCCTCCAATTTAATTAAACATTTTTTTGACAGCCATTAATGACCACCATTTGTCTCTGCTGCATCCGTGGGTGCGTGTGTTTGTGCACATCTGTATGTGTATAAGGGATGGAGGTGGGGGAGTTGACTGCTACTACCCAGGACTAATTCATAATCAAGAGGCTCACGCTTTCTGATTAATTACATCAAACAAACTGGTGCTAATGGAGTCCCTCTGTCTCATCCTCTTCTCCTATACTTCTTTGGCGCCAAACATTCTCAGAGCACACCTGTGTCGCCCTCACTGAAATTATGAAGCTATTTATGCAAATGTGCTTAAGAATTTTTAATTGAGGTTTAAGAGGTTTTATGTACTTTTGTCAGTCAGACTGAGTAGTGCTACACTGAATAAAAGAGCTTGTGTTTTGCGGTGTGCATGCATGTAACTGAAGTAGATTGATGGCCCCCGTGACTGAGATCTAGGGATTAACTCAGCTGGATAACAGACTTTAGCAGTAAATCATGACCTGACTGTTGATGATGGATTACATGAAGCAACACTCAATTTTCATTTATTTTATCCCCTTTTTTCCTTCTTGTGATGCATGTTTGACCAAGATCATTGTGAATCCTGTCCAGTAAATCTATCAATGCCTGTATATTAACCCACCCTCCCTGGCAAGTACCATCATAAACCATCTCTGCTGTCCTGAAAGACATCTCGCTCCATGTCTGTCTTTTTCTCTGTTCCAGCTGGTTGATGAGGAAAAGTCAGCGGTGATGACAGAGATGGAGAAACTGGTGGCATTATGCCAACAGCTGCAAATGGGGGCCAAGACTCCTGTTCAGGGCAAGACTGCCACCTTCCAGAAGGTACCCATACTACACCTGTGTGTATCTCTCCCTTAGCATCTTTTGTTGTTGGTGTATACACTTGTTATTAATATGGATAAATGACGTATTTTTGCAGAGTCTGTTGTGTTTGATTCACAGTAAATGAGTCATATCACACAGGACTATGTACATAAAAGACTTACTAAAGGATAATTAGCTTTGACAGCATCAAAACTACCTAGACAACAACATTTGGGCATCAGTGAACACAGTAGAGCATGACTAACCGCGTTACTTCATTAGTTGCTATGGCGTAATCTTTGAGTGATCTGTGAATATAACCATTATCAGACACAGGGCATTACATTAATGAATCTATGAGGAATTAATGAGCATCCTGGGCAGGGATGAGTTGCCTTAGGTCACCTTGTAATATTGGCAAAGGTTGGAATCAAACGGACGGGATGAAGAATAGCATGTCCTCTGATTAATGAGCGTCTCTTTGATATGTATTTGCTCCCATCTCTCTGTCTCTCTATCCTGATGTTCACTATATCATTTATCATTAATGAGAGAGTGAGTCTGTCAGGGGTCATTAAAAATGGGAAATGTAAAGATGTGTGCGTGGGCGGCTGGGTTGATGTGTTGGTAAGTATCTGTGTATCCACACTGAATGTAAACTAGTGTTCTCCTTTTTCTCAAGGTGGATTCATCCATTCAGAAAACCAGAGGCATTTTGACTGTTGTCCTCTCCCTCCTCCCTGTCTGTAACAAGCTCAACAGAAAGGTGACAGCCACTGAATGGGACACAACACTCATGACTGAATGACTGGCACTCATGCAAGCTATGTGGAAATCTACTGAAATAGAGGAGAAAGAAATGTTAGTGTAGTCCAAAAAAAAACAAAGATTAAACCTCCAACAACATTTTTACATACATTTACATATTATCACCATTTTGATTTTTTATGGTGAAGTTGCAAATATGTGCCTTAACATCGAGCAGATATGGAGCAAAATTAACATTTCTGGCCAGGTGACAAATGTTAGTCCAGTATTCACTCTCCTTTTTTTTAGGGAAGTGAATTGCCTTCACCAGAGAAACTAATTGGAAACACCCATAATTATGACTTACTACCTTGGAATTACGAGTAAAGAGCTCTTAATTATGAGATAACAGGTGATATGCAATATTCTGTGATCTGATTAGGAATTTCAGCTATTTTTCTATTCCAAAAGTTTTTATCGTACTTAATTACTTTGCTGTTACCAAACATGATGCTACCAGGGTTTAATTAGGGTCAAAAATGTTGATAGTTTCGATGTATTTGTTTGCATCCCATACTAGTTTATCTGCCTTACCAGTTGAGGCCTTGAATTTTTTTTCTTTGGTGAATGCTATGTGCTTGCATAGTTTTTGGTCTCCAACTCTTGGTGGAAATGTAGTTCTGTACTTGCTGAATATGCCACTTCCTTCATCTGCAGCTAGTGTCACTTAGTGTAATTGTAACTGCCTGCTGTTTGGAGCTGGGCAGGTGGTATACATTTAGTTTTAGAACTTTATCACTGAAAACAACTGCCTGCTGTGGCCAAAAAAAGACACTAATGAGGACAGTAAGAGTGAATTAAAACAGTAAAGTTGCAGGCCCTGAAAGCGAAACAAACTGAAAGACCCATAACTGTGCTGTAGAATCACTACTAGCAAGCCTTCTCACATACATGTAGTCATATGATACATTGCTTATAGACAAATATAGGTTCTAGCAACTTCAAGTGTGATTTTTTTGTAGTAGCTAAAAGTGTGTTTTTACATCTTCTTGTCATATTTTCTCTTTCTGTTAATTTCCTCTTGTGCTGTCCATTTTCAGTACAAGTCAGAGAGGAGCAGCCTGGGTTCCCCACAGGACTGGAAAGAAAGGCAGGATGCATCCACACCTGTCAAAGAGGAGGGAGCTCTCAATGGCAAGAATACCAACGGCTTCGGTGTCAAGTCCTTGGAGCAGCACATTACTGGTCTCAACCTCCTAGAGAGCAAATAATCCAGGAAACATTCACCTCCACTGTTCTCCCTCAGAGAATCACATAGCCAACCTCACTTTGCTGGAGAACATGTAATCCAGGAAATACTTTACTCCCCTCATCCTCATGCACCAACTTTATAACGGGCCAGAGCCATGGCATGAAGATGGTTGCCTTGTCAGAGTTTGCATTTGCTGTCTCAGTGAATAATTATAAGGTTTACTGCAGAAAAAGCAGATCCAATCCCTGCTCTGGGGCAGTTTAACCCGTAGCTTGTTACCCAAAGCACCAGTTCCACCCCAGTCCACAAGATGGAGACAATTACCCAACACTAAGACTTGGTCATTTGAAGTGAGCCTCCTCAAAGAGGGGCCTGGCACAAACCTGATTTTGGAATTACTTTTATCATTTGTATTCTATTGGGCAGATAAACTGATCAGAAATCAGGTAAAAACTCCTCTTGATGCTCAACTCAGCCATATATCTGTCTTCACTACGTGCCTCTGTGTAACAAACATATTTGCTTTGTGGTGTACCGTAACTGTGTTGCACATCTTAGCCAACTGAAAAAGAAAAAAACAAAAAACAAAACAGTGACATGGCTGAAAACCCAGCATGCATGATGCCATCATCACCATACCCTGTGTTTGAGTCTCCTGTGGTCAATGTGCCATGGGCTTGTAAAGTACACTTGTTATGTAATGTTAGCCATAGTGGTACATTGTGTCCTTAATTACTTGCATTGTAGTCTCCTATGGATAAGCATTTTAAAAGTCAATCATGACATGTGATCAGTGTCTAATTTCCATACCGTTTGCTATGGAGTGTTCACCATGTGCTGTTAGTAACAATGCAAAAATCAGTTTCATGCCAAATGATTGTCCTGGTGAAGACGCTTTCCTCTTCAGCTTGCTTCTAATCTAAAATATAAAACTCATCACTGGAGATTTATTTCTGTTTTGACCTTGTCTCTCCAAATAATCAGCTGATCAAGATAAAAACTTACCACTAAGATAAGTTTGGAAAGACAGGACTTTTTACTTTTCTGAGCATTATCGAATCATATTCAGTATACTGTAACACTTTTTTCTTACAAAAGAAATGGAAGCGTCAAATGGAGCCTTGAAGTGTACTTGTTATGAAGACTATCCTTGTGAAGCTGCCTAGTAGGCCAATATGTATTAAATGGTATATGGTATGTATAATATGGTACTTGAAGCATACATTTATATATATATATACATAAATATATATATATACATATATATGAATACAGTATGATAATGACTTTGGTACTAGGTGAGGGCGCAACAGTGACTGAAATGAATAACATACATTAAGCTTTAGAGATGTTTGTACTGTTTGAGAGCAGCTAAGGATGCTGGGTATTGTAGTGGCTCTACAGATGTGAAAAAAAAAATCATAGATCTAGTTTTGGACCATCTATTCTTTTGACAATTGAAAGGTTAATAAAAGTGACACAAAAAATAAACAATATTTTTCTTAAATCACTGTTTGTTGGTTTTCTTTATTGACATTTTAGAAAAATAATCGTAACTACAGATTATTTGGGGTTTTTAACAACAGAATTCATGTTATGCTCTGTTTTAATTTTTATTATCAAATTAGAAAAAACAAAACAATAAATAAAGCACTTGGAAGCCAAGTTCTTCCTGAAAATGTGTTCAATGTATAAAAGCAAAGTGCATTGCTTGCATTATACACAACAGACCCTCTGAAGTGAACCCATGTAAATTTTGCTTTCCGGGAGAGTGCATCACTCATCACCGAACCAGGTGGAAGCGGTAGAGGGAGAAACTTTCCCAGAACAGTTCTGACTGGTATAAGGCGAGAACAATGAGCTCTGTCAAGAGGTTTGTGATTGGGCAACACTCCGCTTGGATACGACACTCTCAAACTGTTCTCTGGTCAACAGGTTCTCCGTTATGCTCTTGCTCTCCTCAAACTTCGGCAGGATGACAGCAATGTATCCTTCTGTGGATGGCTGTTCAGGTTTGACAGACAAAAAAAATGAAAATGACATACATTTGTTTTGATAACATTCAATCCTAGTGGGGAAGCGGGCGTGCTTTCCTCGTGGACTATACTGTAATATAGAACATGTGTTTTTAATGTGTTGACTTTAAAAGGCATTTGACGAGTATGCAGGCTGTGCAAATAAACGTACCAGTGTAGATTATTTGTAATTCACATGATCAGAGAAAGAACATATAGATGGTGTCAAGATGCACATAAGATAATGATGAAAAAATATAATTACCTTTTCCAGCAAAAGAGCAGGTCTTTCTAAAATACTCTCATTGACCTCAAGAAGACGACCCCTGATGCAGCTAAATAGATGACAGATTTGGGTCACAGATTGAGACACACTGGCAAAATATTAATTAACCAGGCATGAGGGACACAACATGCATGCTTCTAAAAACAGATTATGGGCTCACCTGTAGATTGTGTACTCAGTTTCATCTGTGCATGTTATCCTACACAGAGGTGCAAAATCAGTAAGGAACTGACCCCCCTGTAGCATAGAAACAAATGGTGGTGGTTAAAGGCCTTGAAAAGGGTGTCATGCAAATATTAATGGATAAAGATCAAAATTGCTTCTAGCTTTATAAAATTACCCGCTTGGACTTCCCCGATACTTTGTTGTTTAGCCGACTGCATGCATTACTGATCTGGTAATTGATGTTTTTGATTGTTCGCCCTTTCTGAAGAACCGGGTGAGTCTCTGCTAAAGTGATGACACATAATCTGGAAAAAGCAAACACAAATTTAAAAGTGTACTTTAAAAAGCAACTCACAAATTTGCAATATTAGTCATTCATTGAGTGGAGATTAAATCCAGTGTGACACATAATTTAGTCACTGAGATACACTGAGTGACCAGAAAAACTGAAACACCTGTATACTGTAATATGCAATCAATAGTCTTTTAATGTCATATTAAATATATACATCACCCTTATGATGAAGCGTATACCTCCTGAATGTTCTTTGTATTGTTGTTTTATTGGGTAGCATTACATTTATAGGTGTTTTTTTTTAAAATTAGTATGTATACTGTAACTTTCAATAAAATAAAATAGAAGTCAAGATAAGACTTAACTGATCCACAGAGGGGAAATTCACGTGTTAAAGCAGTGCAAGAAACAAGGAAATAAATCAAAACTAGACTAAACTAAAACTAATAAATTCAAACAAAATAGAGTAAAAATAATTGAATACAATCTATACATTATGAACATTACAATACGTGGGCTATATACGTAACCAATAGTAATAAAGGAACATTTGAAATGAGAAAGATATTAAAGTCACTCAGTCCATACTTAGTTTGAGTGTATAACTAGGCATCAGTTACCTGTTTGAATGCTGCAGTATACAGTGGTCCTCACACGGTTTCCCCTTCATATCTAAATACAAAACAATAATTAATTTTAAACGCTTTCAGTATCTCTTGAATGAAATGCATTATTAACATTATTAACATCTCTTAAGTCTCTAAGTCTAAGTATCGTTAGCTAGGTTAGCCACCTACCAGCTAACATCAGCTAGCAAGACAGACAGTTAATTCAAGTTTGATTTACCGGCTCTATACCAGCGTGTGTAATATCGATCGATAACTGAAGGCGCATTTGCTTCTGTGTCCTTTTGCTCCACGCCGTCCATCAAAAGTATTCACAATACAGGCTATAAAAAAATAGCAATGTGCAATGTGCACCAGTTACTTAGCCACTACTTTACTGGACGGACAATAAATTGGGTCACACATGACGGTGCCACCTTCAAAGGAATCCGAAAGCTTTAGCAGCAAATAGTTCCGGATATTGTTTTTTCTCGCCTCTTCTGGATTAAAAGAAGTGAACTCACTACCTAAGATTATACTTTAATTTTCAAAGATGTCACATTTATGTATTCGAGAAGAATGGCATACAGTGATAGCTGGGGAAACCTAGCTGTACTGCAGCACACAGCTCTTAAGAAAAGGGCCATCTGAAGACTCAGCTGTCAAAACAACCTGAATGCTGCTCGTTTCTCTGGACAAGTAGGCACACATTTGCTCTACGTCAGTTTGACTTTAACTACATGAGGATTTCATTTTAAACTATCCCAAAACATATATTGTTCAGCCTCAAACCGCTGGCCACTGAAGTATCCCATTGTCACTTTATTCACTCTTAATTATTTTTGGCCATTCTTCCTCAAGGTTTGAGGACTAGATTTACTTGGCCATGCTTATGCTGATGTAAACTGTAAAAACATCACATACCTGTTGCAACATTGAGAGAACAGTTGCTCACATTGCCCACTAGATGTCAGACTAGTGCTAACTACTACAGCATACAGTCTCTTTATAGTCACTGTGATTTAACTCTGTTCTTGCAAACTCCTCATCAAATTGATTCAAATACAGTCCATCTGCATGATGGATACACCTTCATATCTATTCACCTTAATGAAAGTGACATCATCAGATAAACATTTTAATATTTGATATTTTTTTATTTTTTTAAACATGTAAATGAGTTTACAATATGCTACAGCTTTGAGGCATCTCACAAGGGTAGTTTTGGAACATCACTACAGTTTCAATGCTTAAAACAGATGGTCGTATCAGTATGGTGAGTCTGCATCTTGCAGGATTATGTAATTAGAGGTCTGAGAGAAGGGATGCAGGAATGAAGGAATGTTCCCTGGATTTCACAAATAGACCCTCACTGACCCAGTCCAATCACATACCGGACATATCTTGCTTGATGTGTTACTTGCACAATGTGGACAATGCTGAGAGAACATTTTCAGGGGATTGGCCTGGGCACGAGGCAGATTAAGTAATGATGACTTCATCTTGGTCACATAATTGAGAGAAAAAGAATGGAAGAGCAATTGAGACTCAGCTGACGTTTGAGGGCACAAGGAGTTTTCCATGTATCTACTCACCATTACCAAGACTTGGAAAGTTTTGCTGTCAAGGCCAATCGTAATGACTTTTTCCATTACTTCTGTGTCTGTGGTACTGTAGGCTATAGTCTGCAATTAATTCAGAGATGAAACACGAAACCAGTGTGGAAACAGTGGACACAAAGGGAGTATCTCATAGATATCAAGATTAAAATACTTTCATGTCCCATAAAAAAGTTATCCTTTATATGAGTGAAAAGCTTTACTTGTGATCATTTTCCAGAAATCTGCCTTAGCAAGCAGCTATCACAACAACATGTATATTCTAATTGACACCCTTAATTAATGTGGTAAGATTTGTCACATCAAAAAGACAAAAGATCTTCTACTGTACGTATGCAGTAGTACAATCAGGATCAGATACTTAACTGAAGATCCTCAGACAGAATAGATGACTTTCTGTAAAAGCTCATCTGAATGTTTGACAATTTACATTTTTTGTCTTGAAAACTAATAGGTGACCTCACTGGATGTTTGCATTTGTATGCGTGTGTTTGCATCTGTGTTTATCTCTCTGCGCATGTCTATATGTAGCTGTCAGTCTGTGTACATTCCTAACCTTTTACTACTTATTGTTGGAATGAAATGCTCCATCTCCCACTTCTCAGAGCTTGACTTCGAGGTTCACTAGCTGGCTTCCAGACAGGCATCTCGAGTGTCTCCAGCTGCACAGGCTCCTCTCTCTGTATGTGTGTGTGTTTGATGCACACGTAGCTCCACGTCAGCTACTGCTGCAGCAGCTCTTCTTCTCTGGCCTGCTGTTTGTCTTTTTGGCTCCAGCAGTCTTTCCCTTCAAATGGAAGTTGTCCAGCTTCTTTGTGGAGATGGTCGTCTGAGCCAGAGGAGAGCCTGATAAGGGAAGAGTGAAGCTCTGACCAATAAAGTAGTTGATGTCTGGGTGGCTCTTAGAATACTTGTGGCTGCTTCTTATTAGGTATGTACTCATCTAAGCAGACTAGAAAAATTAAGGATTTGTTAGTTTGTGGCACACAGTTTTTAGTAAGAGAGACAGGCGAGATATTTCTCTGTGGCTGCAATTTAGACAGAGTGAATTACAGCGAGAATAGGGGTTTCTTTTTCTTAAATGGTACTTGCAGGCAAACTATCAGTAATTCTTTAAGCAGTTCATAGTTTGGGAATTGCATACCATCCAGGCTTACCTTCATTATTCTATATGCTCCAGTAAGTCATACAGTCTGTCCTTTTTCTGGAAAAGCAAAGAGGCACATTCACCTGCATTTGCCATTAAGTAGATTGAATCATATACTGCCAGAATGCACATTTACAACTGTCTTATTCACTGGTATGCCAAGTGGGTTTCAATCAGAGAACTGTAATATCAGTAAAATTCTTTTGTTTTTAAAGAGCTGTCAAATGTGTTTTTTTGTTACAAGGAAAAAATGTAAGTGAGGTTGTGTTTAATATCCTGCTGAAAGGCTGCTCAGTTAGTGTCACAGTCATGGTGACAGCTTCCATATGTTTTCCCCTTGAGAAGTTCAGATGGCAAGTCATGAAGCTGTCGGCCTGCTGTCAGCGAACGCGCTAACCTGCAACAGCACTGAAACCCCCGGAGTTCACGACTATTGCTTTGACTCTGTTAATTGGAGATCCTGTGAGCTTTATAAAATGCCATTGCTATAAAGAGGTAGTATCACTCTGATAAGCTGGACCCATGTCAAGTTATTCTCTGTGGTAATCAGCGGCCAAAGGTGCAATCGATCACAGCTTTTCTGTTATTTCTGGCCTCTCTCCAAAGCCAGCGAGGCCTCAGGCTCTGAGAAATGTGTGCACGCAAGTCAACTTTATGATCGGTCGAGACACATTTCATCAGAGCTGTTTTGCATCAGCCTCCCCTCAAAGTGGTGACAATAAACTGAACAGGATAAAGTGTGTTAAATACTGAAAATATCAGACTGTTTGTTGAAGAATTTATTGCAGTATTTTTATGCTGTATTTTTTATATCAGTAGTGAATTTATTACTATCAGGGCAATGAGACAGATCTCTTTAATAGCAAAGCCTTATTATTTTTACTTGAACTCTTTGCTCCTTTGTTCAGCTGATGAGTTCATGATGTGGGCCTGATGAAGCAAGTAGAGATCTCACTGTGGCTTGAAGATACACTAGTTATCATGAGGAACACATTGATTAAAAGGGAGAATGGCAAGAGCTGGTAACCTATACACCTGCCTCTGATAAAGGAGAAATAAGTCAGCATTTTAAATATGTATGTATGTCTGTGTGGGAGAAAGTGAGTAGGTGTCCTGGCAGCAGTTGTAGCTGTGGGAAGTCAAATAAACATCATATATATAACGTTTTGTAGAAATATCACACAAACATGTAAGTTCTAAAATGTCTCTAGGTTCTTTGAAAAGTTTGAGATACAGGTTTCTCACCATGTGATGTCATTTCACTTTGACCTCAAAAGTGTGAAAACAAAAGGAAGTGGTCTAAACTGACTTGCTTCAGCTGCCGAATGTCTGTTTCGATTATCAGTATTGTTCTTTTTCTTAGTAAAGGCAATACATTTTTTAGATTAAAACACAAGTCTGTGTGCATATTCTAGTAACTGTGAGTCACTAGTGTAGCAGACCTGGTGTTATCTGTCACATTTTACTTTCTGTCTCAATAACACATCCATCATATGTATTATTACTTTGTGCCCATCCATCTTTTTCCACCTCCTTTTCTCTTTCATTTCACTGATTATGAAGGGATTCAGACTCATTCCTGATGCTAATTTGTTCATAGCTGTCATCTCACTTGTCATTTCCAGAGACAAATGGGGTTCAACAGGAGCTGAGGGCAATGGAAAGAACATGCACACTGCCAGGTAGGATAGAAAATCCACATGCACACACAAGGAATCATTTACAGGTATTAAGAGGTTTCAGCCCTGAATTCTTACCACGTTTCTCTTGCCAAAGCAGTAAAATTTAACAAGTCTTTTTTTTTTAATGAAAGGAATATGCATATTTTTTTAAGTCAGCAACCGGGCTTATTCAGGTTTACCAACAACTGAATTTGTAATTAGACAGTGGCTGCACAGTGCTTGTGTTAATTATTTGCAAGAAGCCACGTGGCAAACAGCTGCTTGAAAAGTTCCTCATGGAAAGAGGAGGTTTCTCCAAGAAGAACTCACCTCCTGTGTTTGTTTGTAGCGCAGCAGCAGGCGGGATGCTCTGGGCTCTAACTCAGCTGGCAGTTGAATGACAGCAGAGCCAGGTTATTCCTTTTTTTAATCCAAATATCTATCCTTCAACTGCTTCCCAGAAAAGCTCATTAATCCCACCGCCTGACTGAAGCTTTCCACATCCAAATGGTCGTTTTATTCTAAAATATGTTTTAATGTTTTTCCCCATTCCGGTAGGCCGCACAAATCTCTCACTTTGTTGCTAACAGCGTTTTATTAAGGTGCTCAAATGTTCTTCTATTATTAAACTATTAACTGGATCACTCAGGTCCAACCAAGAAAGCAGCTGTTACACACAAAGTACAAGTGTCCTTAATGAGAAATTAAAACAGTCATCACACAGATGCGTGCACTTCAGAGCAGCATGTCAATAAAATCACGTTAAGCACGGAATTACATACTCTTACTATTGTTTTGTAGCGATTGTGAATATGTTTACGTGACCATTTTCCCCTTATTTTCTTTTAAAGAATGTGAAAAAAGGACTTTATGAGCACAGTGTACGTCACTGCCTCATTTTGCCTTATTTATGAGAAATGGCTGAAGAAATGAAAGCAGAAAGAGTCCTAGCAGGTCACATAAGAAAGCTCCAGTCTTTGGCAACGATATGAACCTTTTTTCTTTTTTTGCAGTGTTCAATTTTTGTTTGTTTTCTCCTGGCTCTCTGGACAGTCTTGGATGCGGTTGTGTGTATTGGCTGAAGCCCTTAGTTCGGCATTAAAGGACATGTTCTCATGTGCTGTTTCTGAAGCGAGCACTCTATGTTGTTGACAGCACTCTCTTTTAATATAATTTTGGCTCTGGTGGACCATTTTTCTGTTTCCGTGTGTTGAGCTAAATCTCAAAATTGTTTTTGAACCAGTAGTTGCAATATTAGTGCAGGCTTTAGAGAAGTAGATAGAGATCTATACATTATTTCTATTCTAAAACTGAAGGAAGTGGTCAGAGTTAAAGTTAAAATGCTGCACCCCTTTTCACACCAAATAAAACAACAGCTCAGAGTGTGAGGTTTTCTGTCAAAAAAGAATCCACCAAATGTCTGTTTAACCATTATATATGAGTCTTATATTAGAATCCACTAAACCCTACTGAAACCTTACTTTTCATGATGATCTGCAAGACATCTCCACTTCATAAAGTGCTGCAGTTCCATGTGACAAAGGAATTGTTATGCAAAGGGTGGAAAAGCAGTTTTACATAACAAGAAAGAACAGTACAGAGTGCGTTTTTTTCATTGAGAAAAGCAAACATTTATCTAGATTTTTTTGCTACGCATTAGAGAGCATCCAGCGCTGAAGTGGTGAAGTCAGAAGTTTGGACAGCTGGGCTTGGAAGTATGTGCCAGATTAGAAGAACCTGATTACAGAAAACAGGCTATAGGGACAGGGGTCTCCCTCCATTTCTTAATTTCCTTCCTTTATCCCCCTTTTCTCTCTGTTCCCTGGTCCCATTTCTAGAGACAGGGGAACAGATCGGTCTCAGCTCTCCTTCCTCTTCTTGTTTTTGTTCAGAAAAAAGGGGAAAGAATCAGAGGACAGTGCATTGTTCAAGTGTTTTCCTTGGTGCTTCCATCCACTGTAACATCAAACAAAAATTCAGATGGAGAACAAGGGACTCAACTTGTCTCATCACAAAGTCATCTTGAGCCCAGGGTTTTCTCATAAGACAACATGCGCTGTGCGGGTGTCTGCTTTTGTTAAGGTTGTAAGGCTTTAATTCTTCCGCTGTTCGCCTCACTGAGAGCCTTTTTTTTCACCATGTACACACACAGATGTGTGATGATTGGCATCGTGATGGAGTATTGTCTTTCTTATCTGCATTGCTATTACAGAAAATGCTTGCATTTTTTCAGGGTAGAGTTGTTTTTTGTTGAAAGTTTAATGTAAATATGGATGAGTAGGTGGGTCAAAGGGCGAGTTAAGTTCATTTTGAATATGTAAGTGCTTTTTGTTGAACCATGCTTCCCATAACTTTGCAGTCAGTCTGATTCAGAAATAAACTTTCAATGTTTGACTTTTTCTTCATAGTTGTAAGACACATCTGACCAAAACTATCAATGAATCATTCAGTCACTGATAAATACATTAGGAAAAACATGATATCACTACACATGGGATTCGTCTCCAGTGTTTTCTAGACTGGTTCCACATGGTCTGGAGAGGCAGACTGATGTGAGGAGTGAGTAATGCTGACTGGACGGCAGTTTCTGCATGGTGCAGCAGTAGGCAACCAGATGTGTGTGTCTGCATCACTGATTGTTCCACTTAACACACACAAACAGCGCCTGACTTCTCTCCCAATCGGTTACTTGCAGGTATTTTACGAGACCTTAAAACCAGGCAACGCAAGCATTTGATCCTGCTCTTTAACTGAGAAGAAAGTGCTGAGCTTGTCTTGTCACACACACTTGGCTCATGAATTTTAATGAAAACTAAATTAGATTGACAAGGCTGCCCACTGTGTAGCACATTAGTCTGCGGATATACATCAACTTCCTGAGTTCGGTCTTAAGACAGTTTTCTGTAAATTTTCCCCCGTGAAATGAAAACTGCAACCATGAAACCTCATAATAAACTATGAAGTTATCTTTCTTGTTTCCGTTGACTTAAACTTTTGCTCACTTAGAGAACGACTCTGTTTGCATTCTCAGCCATATTAATCATGCATTGCTTTCTGACTCAGATGCACCAGCAAGGGGCAGAAAAGCTAAAGATAACAACACATGCTGCTGCTCTCTCTCTGCTCTAGACTCAAGTATATGTACTATATGTATACACACAGTCTCATCTTTAGGGTTACTGGTTAAATATATTAATGTGACGTCCTTAAATACAAAAGAGGGAGTTGCTTAAGCACAAAAATTAAAATGTTGGAGGAGAGTTTGTTTTTTAGTGTTTTCTGACACAAACAATTCCATTGTAGTGGTGATAATTATTTACATATTGCATGCTATTATGTAAGAAACGCTGTGAGTTTATCATCTTATTAAAGAGCAGTTGTTAAGTCAGCCTGTCATATGGTGACCATGTGGCATTAGTGAGACCGTCAGACATTCAATAATAACCACAATTTAGTTCAACAGATATGTTTGTGAGGACATTTTCCTTTAGGAACTCTCAGAACATTAGCCCGTTGTAGTTTTCTGTAGATTTTAACTCTGGCTCTTATTCAATTAACACAAGGGTTCCAAATGTTTAAAAGTATTGACGCACAAGACAATCTTGTGGCACTGTATTTGCCAAAGAACCTGAATGGACAAAGGAGGAGGATGAGGATTGAGAACTAGTTCTCAGATAACCATGAGTCTAATGTTTGCTTCACTACTGCTCATGTCAAAGATTAGAATAGTATTACACATAAAATAGATGATTGGCTTGTCACTTAATGTTTGTTTTTATTTATTTCATAATGAATGGTTTTAATTTTTACAAATTATAATTTTGTCTATTTCATCAACACTACATGCTGTATAAATCTATATGCGGTATATATTCCTCCATGAAAAGGAAGATTATGGAAGGCTGATAAACCCCATGTACACTACCTGACCAGCACTAAATGACAGATAAAGTCAGTGACTATAGCTGTTGAACATAGTGGAGCATTTAGCAGCTAGATAAATAGCAAGAGCTGGATATTTCCCTTATGAGTTGATGGAGAACAAAGGAGAGTACTTACTTTCACCAGGTGAACACAAACATGACTCCAAATAAATGCTGCTTATCTGCTTAATGTGTAAATAAGCTATCATGTGCTAACATGTTAACCAACTTGCCTACCATATAAACTTTTAAAGGGTGAAAAATAAATCAAATAAGAAAATACAGGTTTAAGTTGGTGTCACATATGACCATTTTACCATTAAGGATTTATTACAGTAAGAGCCCAAGAAAATAGTTTGAAAGCCTATACACATTAATGTTACCTGCTATTAATGCCTTATAGCATTCAAGTCTCCTTTTTGACTATCATAATGCCAGGCCGTTTGTTTTTCTAGCTTGTGTATAGAATACACATTTTGCAGTTCAATTGCACAATCGTCCAGTTAAGCTCCATCTTTTAGTTCCTTGTTATCAGTTAAATCAAGGTGTAAGTGTACCATATGGGGTCATGATCATTTGTGTTATTGTTAAGGTACTTCAGAGTGCTCACATTAGAAGCTTCATCATACACGACAACACTGTATCCGTCAATGTATTTTTGTGCGCATTTTGAAGTACCACATTAGAAAAGGTTTATGGAAAAAAAAAGTCCTCAGTTTCGCAAAAACATTTCTACAATTGCTGGTGTTTTTTGCATTTTTGAGAAAGAGTTAATGGGAGATGGAAACACCTTGGCCCAATAATCTCTGACATAGCAAACATTTAAATCAAATGACTGGTCAGCTGTTTTCACTGGTGGCATCTTCCTGGATATCTCGAAAATATAGCCAATGCTAGCTGACATGAAAGAACAATTACAGCTTGCCTAATCGAAAGAAATTCCTGAAGACCTCTCTCCATTTATCTCTTTTTAATGGCCAGGGCAACTGTTTTTTTCCCCAGTTCACAGCCTCCACTTCTTCTACTCTATTTATTACAGCCATGCATAATGTAACCTATACCACCAACTTCTGACGAAAATTCGCTTAAAATTTGCTTCACATTAGATGGAAATACAGCTATTGTCCATGATGTTTAATACAACTGTCAGTCCGACATGGGAAATGTGGTGGAGAATGATCAGAGAAGGATGCCCTCTATTGACTTCCATGTGAAGGTATTCCAGTCTTTTCAAATTCCACTGTTTTCTCTAGAAGTCACCAGCGTAGTCAATGTTTGAGAGTCCGTTTTCAGGGATAGCATAAACAGATTTACTCTTGTTCTTTCTGCTTTTTGCTCTGTTCTGTGCAGGGTCTTGATTCCCAGAGAAGGACAGGTAGGAGGCAATGCTGTTCCTGACTCCGTAGCTGACCATGTTGTTGGTGCAGCTGTCTGTGCTGACAAGCTGCCTCCTGTTCAGGGAGGAGATGAACAAATGAATAAGAGCATTTCTTTTTCATTTGTGAATTATTTAATATTCATATGCACCCCCTTGAGTTTCCATAATTTCATCAGGCGACACAAATTTAGTTCCCATCTTTTCACACCGAGTATCTTTAATGCATGCTAGAAGCATCATCCACTAACATGCTGATATGTTTAAAGCAGGAAATTATCACCACCAAGCTTCTACTGTACCTGTCTATTTTATTCCAGTCAAAGTTGCGTCGCATGACTACAGGTGGAGGTCCAGGGGTTGCATCTGGTGCCGGTGTTATGCCGGATAGACAGGGAGAGGTTAACACACAACACAGGCCATCTGCAGAGTCTGAAAGGGTAAAAGGAGAAGTCAAATTCAGTTCACAAGCTTACAAACAAATACAGAGCAAATGTCACTTTGCATAAGTCACATTAAGCACTCATGCACTCGACTGCTCAAGCGAACAGAACTTGTGAAAAGGGGTTGGGGATCCATATTGGCCAAGAATAACTCCACTACAACCACAATTAAGTCAAACAAGTTTTTCCCCATGTATGCATCAGTGGTCATTATCAAGCTTGCATATTTTATATCTCATTTCCTGTTTGTTACAAAAATGTTCTGTCGGTGCAGGAAATATATAAAAAGCTGAACAATGACAAGAAAGCTATATAAAGATCATGATAATGAATTTTCAGTATGTGTGACCACGAACTCTGATGTGTGTGCTTGTGTATGGCGCTATATTTAGAAATGCCTTGAGTTAGTTGTTGTTGCGACTTTCTGTTTAGTTCTTAGTGTGTTTGTGTATCCACGCACCAGAGTAGTGGTTGATCATATCTTCAAGGCACTGGAAGGTGAGTCGAGGAGAGATGTAGTACCAGCTGTTGTCCAGCCTGAAGATACGATAGTGCTTTACGATCCTATGCTTCACTGAGAGCGAGTACAGACCTGATGGCATCATACACACCATACATTTAATCACTCAAACTTTCAGTCATAACACCAAACTGCTATGTTTCAGAAAACAAGTACATCACAGTATTCTGTATGTCAGGTCAGTATAATTTTGACAGCAACAAAGAACATTGATACAATGATAGGCTAATGGCATTGTCAGGTCATCGTGAAAGAAGAAGTTACATGAAATACAGTCCTGCCCTGTAATGTCTGTCTCCCGTAACATTTACAGTTAATTCCTCTAATGCATGTCCTTAAAGGAATAGTAGAAGATCAATACTACTTATATATGTCCATGAAGTAGTCAGTTAGCTTAGCTTAGCATAAAGACTAACAGACGGAAGCAGGTAGCCTGACTCTGCCAAACCACAGGTTCTTGCTTTTACACTTCAATTTTTAAAAATGATTAAACAAACAGGATATCACATGATAAATATAGAACTTTAGTGGTACTTGAAGGTCTATTTTTATATTCAGGCAGAGTCAGGGTAGCTGTTTCTCATTCTTTATGCTAAGCTTAGCTAACTGGTTGCTGGTTATAGCTTCATATTGTCCAAAAAGACAGGGGGGTATTGATCTTCTCATCTACTTCTAAGCAAGAAAGCAAACAGGTGTATTTCCCAAAATGTCAAACCCAAAATGATGCTGTTTTTTATTAAATATTTTGGGCTGTTTGCCTTTGGAAACATGATATGCAACAAAGCTCACCAGACAGAATTAAACAATGGACAAGTGGTGACCATGTCAATTCTCCAAACCTGAAATTAATTCATAATGTAATATAATATGATATGATATAATATAATATTTTTTTTTTTATTTTAGCTCATGGGATAATAATACCTTAACTGTTGTGAAAGACATTTATTTAAAAAATAATTTTATTCAAACTCTCAATTGTCATTTTTATTATATAAAAATATATATTCCGCTGGAAAATTATCTGTGAATGTCAGTGAATTTTCTTGTCAGTTGGCCATTTTCTCTTCTGACCTGAATCTGACCAGAACTGGTCTTGCCTTTGACTCCACCGTTGTGTTCTTGACATCCTGATCTAATCTCTCCCCCTTACTTTTACAAACAGCCAAGTTTGAACCAAACAAACAAAGCCGACTGCGTAATCCGCTGTGAGTAGGCCTAAGTGTTCTTACCTCTCTCCCTGGCGCTCTGCCGTACGAGGAAGGAGCCCACTCGGTTCCCAGGTAGAAGCAGCAGCTCTTCAGCCTTTTGCCTTTCCACCCCCTCAAACAGCCAACTGATAGAACAAAAAACATGGTGAGTGAAATATCAGATTTATTACCTGTAGCTTTTTAGACCCAAACAGCATAAATCCATTTCATATTTAAACACAGAACCTTGCAATAAACACATAGAACATATGACTAATATCTTGCTTTACTAAGATCTCCTGCTTCCTCTGTTAAGATAGAGATCTTAGATAAGTGTAGGGGTAGGTAGTGGAAGAAGATGAATTTGATAACTTTTTGTTGTTACTAATTTGCACTCACCCATGGTAGACTTTTGCCACGTGGCTGTTGGGTATGTAGTTCTCCATTCCTGTTTGGATAGAGCGGACTCTCCACCAATAAGCCTCCCTGATCACCATAAAGAAGCACAAAGGAATCAACCACTGCCCTTTTCTGTGAGCACTTCTCTATACTGCAGTTACATATGGTCCTTTCTGTCTGTTTGACTTCATTTCCTCATTTGTAATCGTTTGTTCACCAAATATGTGTCTGATCTACTAATAAAGGCTTTAACTGGAACTGGATCTTTTTTTAATGAAGAATGCAAAAACATACTGTGCGATGACTCTGAGCTTCTCCCCCATCCTATAGACGGGCTCACTGATTTCAGGAGCTGGGTAGTCGTGGAGCACTACCACCATGTCGTCTTCTGAGCCTGCCAAGAAAAATATTTACAGCTTTTACAAACACAGACAAATGCTGAAACAGACATCATGAATTGGGAATGTCCAGAGGTATTCAAGACCAAACCTCAGTCAGTTATGAAAGAAATTAAGGAAGTTAGTTTCAAAACTGTTTTATCATGTCATATCTGATACCATCAGGCAACCTCTAAATATAAATGTTATACCTATGCATACTGTAACATGACATTTTGTGGCAACATTTCTTTTTATCAATGCAATTTGAAAATACAGACTTCCTGCATTAAATAACGGAAGTCATTGTGCTTCAGTGCTGTGTGCAGGCTGAGTACAAAATAACATTTTTACACATTGTTGCACATTTTTATTTTACAGAGCACATTTTAACCGTGGTTACTGACAGTAGTAAATAAACATTCAACACTGTGTTCTCCAAAAAGTTATTTAAATTACAAAACAACTGTAAAGAATGCTGTGAGACCTTACCCTTATGAGAGCTGTCAATGTCTTCTTTGACTTTGTTTGTGGCACTCACACCTCGCATCATATTCCCCATCCTCCAGATGGAACAGACTCCGGCCTGAAGTCAAGTCAGAGAAATGAACCTTTACAGTTTCCACTCATGTACTAATCGGAGTTTCTCATACCACTGATCTCTCTGCTGCTACACAGTGACATTTGTAACTTCCTATTAGTTGACCATTTGAGTTATCTCCACTGTGAAACTTGTTGCAGAATGGGGAAGCTGAGGCTAGATGCTATCACAATTTTCCATTGCAGCACCTAGCTCTGTGTGCTGACAGCTAAGGGTGATTAATGATATTAAATCCATATATTGTAAAATCCTTCTCCCAATTACAAAAACCAAGACATATCACGTCAATGACATTATCATGAATCAGAAAAACATGTTTGTACGCATTTCAACAAATTCTGTCAATGTGACGTATATTCTGAAGTTACATCACAATGCGTTTTTTTCTTTTTCCTTTTTTTTTTTGTTAACCAGTATGAAGAAATAACAGTTCCGTCTTTGCAAAACTATTGCAGCAAATGTAGTTAGGTGTAAACTGAAGAAACCTACCTGTTGGATTTGAAGTTTGCCTTCTGTGATGGCATCAAGAGTGGTGAGAGAGATGATGGCCTGAACAGGGCATGGTGGCAGCGGAGTCTAGTACTAGAGAACAATCATGTTCACAAGTGTTTACAGCAAAGACCTGAGTGCTGACAGCTCGGCATCTGACTGCAAAGTCACTTCCTGTAATGAAATGAGGAAGAGAACCAGCAAAAGGGTGGTTTAAGTAGGCTACTACTGTGAAGCAACAGATCATGAACAGAGAGAGAGAAAGTGCATAACAACAATAACCAACTGAGTTTGGTTAATTAGACAGAGGTATATTGATGTGTCTTTTGTTGATCATTATAATCATCATAATTGTATTATTGTTAGTTTCCAACACCCAATAACAATTAATATTATTATATAAAGAATTTTTAAATAAGAATATAAGTATATTGTTACAGTAATATTAACAACACATAAATTGGGCAATGCAAAAGGAAAGCAACAGTATTCAGAGACTTCATTGTGCTATTGGTATGAGAACATAGCTCCATATCTATAATTAAAAGTGACATCCTTTTTCTTAAAGGGCATCTCAAAGGAATACAAGATAACATACAGAAATGATTCTACAATTCTTTTCTTGTATTGGAACTTTCATAATTACATGTACATGAAAGTTATTTTTAGTCAGACAGACAGCTTCTTCGACCCGGCGGAAGTCAGCATTTACCACCTTTTGTGATACGCTGCCACTGTGGTTATCTTCACAGAAATGAGTCATTACTTTGCATATGGGTCGAGAGTATCAACATTATGTATTCACTAAGGCAGAAACATTTACTGATATCAGGATCTAATTGAGCAAAATAGAAAAAAACATACTTATTAATATTATATTCCATTCTGTCCAGTCTGTTCTGCTAGCCATTTCATTCCACTGCATCTATAATGTGTCACCAACTGTACTTGCTACTAATGTACTTAAATTAAATAAATGGTTTCAAAAATATTAAAATAAAAAAGTCTGTTTATCTGTAGGTGGAAACTGCACCACTGTGCTGGTGTTATCTTTAGATGTTAACTGTCAGTGTCACAGAATGACACTTAGAGTTTAGTTAACAGTAGATTAGGGAACCCAAAGCCACCCAGTTTCAGATCTGTTACTTTTTAAGAGAGTACATCCCCACACAAAGTCTATAAGAAGTGTTTATACATATCAAATATGTGTGTTGTGTGCCTCAGGAATGAAAAGTTAATACATTTGATATATTACCCTGTGTCTGACAAATTGCTGCTGATTTATAGAAAAATGTCCTGTGGCAGTTCTCTCTCTGAAAAACTCCCTGAAGTAAGTTATTTCTCTAGTTTTTTTCTTACACTTTCATTTCTTGAGTGATAAACGAACACCTTCTTTCCCTCCTTGTCTAACATTCCTCACGATCTCGTGATTTGGTTTCTCTTTTGAGATTGTTTTCGATGTGAATTATTTATATAAGCCCTATTTATCTCATCTTTCCTGCACATTCAGTGTATCGCTCACAGCATTTTTGCTCTAAGCTTAAATACTTTACAGCACATGTATATAAACCTACAGCTAAAATAAAAAAATCCAATCCTGAAAGATGTCAGTCAAAGTGTGTCAACCATAACACACTATTTACCATTTACAAAGTTCAACCTCCATATAAAGATAGATATGAATTTTTATATATTATAATAATTATTTAATATATTATATAATTATACTCCTGTGTGCACACATTTTATTATTCTCAAGACAACTTAGCTCATGTATTTTCCATATTAAAACCTGTATTAGTTTGCTCCAGATCATTAGGCCTCTTTCTCTTGCCACCTTTCCTTCCTGAATGCAGCACAATGATGCAATAAAAACACAGAGAGAGAGAGAGAGAGCAGAAGATCAGCCTCATTGTTAAAGTAAACTGAGGATTTTTAAAAGTAGAGAAATCAATATGTCTGATAAACTCTTCTGATAACTGCGTCACTGCAGTTTTAAAAGTCTTGGCAGACATTAGTTGTAGTCAGAAAACACTGAACTGGCAGTTCCTTTTGTTGGCTTCCTGATGTGAGCATGTGGAGGAGAGTCAGTTCAGAGAGATAAATATTCATTTGAGGAAGTACGCAGGAATCGTCGGTCACGTCAATTCTGATCTGCAGCATTTCAGGCTGAACCAAACAGTTGCTCTTGCTGGATGTAGAAAAAAAAAGCAGCTACTGTGACTCAGTGTCAGATGCCAAGACCCTTACTGTTGTGGCTGCAAGGAAGGAAGGAAGTCATCATTGGCTTTAGATGAAAATAAATACAAGGTCAAAATACAGCCTATGTGGTGACATTTTGAAGACTGCACAGTTTAATCTTGAGAATAAAGTTCTGCTAGTTTATTCACTTAAAGAGATGTTATGGAGTACACTTGACTTCCTACTTTAGTGTTCATGGCTTTTTCTCCCAACTGTTTATTAAAAGGGCAATGCACCCAGATGACACACAAAAAAGTGTTTTTTTTCCTTACCACCCTACTGCTCTTTAGCCTTGCACAAACTAAAATAAAATGGCAACTGTCAGTGAAATATTATATGTTATAATGCTGCATTAATGTGTTTCCAACATTTTACCATAGGAGGTGGCACTACTTTTTATACAGTTGTGTAGATGAATTTATGACAATGCATTATATTTAATACTGTAATATTAGCTGATCATATGTTTTTCTATATAAAATCTGAATCTGCACAGTAACTAGTAGCTATAGCTATCTAAATACTTTGCTCTGACAGGTTGAGACATGTACGGTAGAAGTAGAAAGTAGCATACAATAGAAATATTCAAGTAGGGTAAGTGCCTCAAAATTGTAGTAAATGCAGATCTTGAGAAGATGTAGTTATGTTTGATTACATTTACATAAAACAATAACAAGGATTTGAAAGTGAAAATGGTACAAAGATAACAAAAATAACTATAGTCAGCATAAGATTTGAAAAATTTGACTCTACAGCTCTTCAAATAGACAGTACTTAAGCATATAAGGCAACAAGTCTCTTCACTCTAAAACATTTTCCTCCTTGACCACACTGCTTTTCACTTTTCTGTTATTTTATTCAGGTCCTGGCTTCTGTCACTGACGCTGCCAGGGCCATGTGTGTCTTTGAATGAGTCACGAGCAGACATAACACAGGTGAAACTCAACCAGTGGAGCTGTCTACCAGCTCAATGGAGTCTTTGTTAGATCAAGATGAGAAATGGATTGCCCAATTAGTAATGGTAATTGATCGAAACTCCTTGCTGTATGAATTTTCTTTATTAAGGAATCTGAAATTGGATTGGGCAGGTGTTTATTTGCCAAATTAAATCCATTATATCTCACAGGCTACTGGGAGTCACACTGATTTATAGTTTTAATCTTTTTTTAATTAAATCATAAGGCAGGACCTTTATGCCATTATCATTACTATTAGTGGTAAAACGAGTGTTGCATACATGGAACACGATACCGAGTGAAATACGAGATATACCAACCCTTGCCTCATTCACTAAACACTTAAAAATATGGTTCCTAAATAATCAATACTGTACTCATAACCTATCTTAAAAATCCTCTGTATCTGCTGTATGTATTTGTGTGCTGTATATGTGGGTTTATTTGTTGGGGTGTAATTTGGGGTTGTTGCTGGTGTCAAACCAGTCTTTTGACCTTGTATACATACATACTTCTATTTATTTAGGTGAATACTGTGCAATAGTGCGTACACAAGTACATCTGTATACATTTACCAAGTGCAATAATATCTGAGTATAAGAAATAAGAGTAATAGGGCATTGTGCAATAGACACTAGCACGTTTACACTTTTGTGCAATAGGGCCATGTGCAATATAATCAACACACTGAAATGAGTAATCTTGTGTATTTACATGTTAATGTTTTTTGATTAATATGCATTGTCCCTGTCTTTTAAATAAATAAATCTACAAATCAAAACCATGAATATAAACATATTTTTGTATATATCAATGTCCTTAGTGGAACTAAAAAGACACTTGTAACAAATGTCTTTATTCACAAAATGCTCTTAAGCTTTTATGAGCAGTCTAGCAGGTGTTTGCAGGTGTTACCCTGCCTGCAAAGCTTATATTTGGCTGTCAGGGACTATCCTCACATAGATAATTGTTGAAGAGCTCTACATGATTGATGTCCCACTGCACTTTTATAACATAAGGGAAGTTGTGAGTTCCGCTTTGAAGATGTTTCAGTGATTTGTAAGCAGTTTTTCTGGGAAACCGATTGCCTTCATACACCCTGCCTCTCGTAAAGGCAGATGCTTTCTGTCTGTGGCTGATGTTGGCCACAGTTGCCAGTGGCTGCTGAGCTTTAAGTCTGGATGTGTTTGAACATTTCAAGGACAAGTGACTTCCACGCCCTATGTCTAAAATTACAAAATTACTGAGTGTAAGGAATTCCCATCATAATTTATTTTTTCTAGAAGTCTAAATCAAGACGCCCTCATATGGCTTCAGCCTCACTGTTAGGGAGTGGAAGCAAGAGGTGACAGTTGTGTCAATGAATCTTTCCTCAGTTCCTCTTTTCCTAAAAACAATACACATTCCACATGCTATGACACCAGTAGTTAGTTCTGCTGTGGTTGTTGAGTTCTCCCACTATAATGACCAGTATCTAAATGTAGAAGCAAGGCTGACCCCACTGGATCTGGAGGCCACAGGATTGACAGGAACGGTGTGTGTGTGTGTGTGTGTGTGTGTGTGTGTGTGTGTGTGTGTGTGTGTGTGTGTGTGTGTGTGTGTGTGTGTGTGTGTGTGTGTGTGTGTGTCAGTTGTATATCCATGTGTATGTATCTGCAACTTTTTAAGCCACAGACTTCACAGCACAGCTTACTTAAAAGACCCTAAATCCTCTACCAGTTAGTCTGTAATCATTAAAGGAAAACTTCAGCATTTTTCATCATGGGCCCTATTTTCCCATCTTATTTTGTCTGTGACTAGTGGAGACAACAATTTTTGAAAGTGTTACAGTATTGAGCAAAAGCACTGCAGCCAGCAGCTGCAATGCAGTGTTTTTCTTTGGGGCAATAGGGCCCCATCAATGTGTTGGGGATAGCCTCACTACAAAGCAACCATACATGTAAGAGTAGAAGGGAATGTGTTTGGTTATTAATAATGACTAATAATGATCATAAATAATTATTAATTATTAAGAGGAAATTAAAAAATAATCAATTCTAATGATTAATTTGGGGCACCACCGGAAAAAACGCTCTTACTTTCAGACTAACATTATATAGAAAGGCCCATACAGAGAAATTTAACATTTTTCTTTACCTTTCGCTTGATCCAGTCTGTCATTGTGTTTGACCAAGTCTCGCTTAAGGAAAAGTCTTGTTCTGAAATCTTGCGATAGTTGAATTGTTGTCTAAATCAGCTAAATATTCAACCATGCCAGAGTTGGAGAGAGGAGTGCTTTCAAAGTCATGGTCGAATGTGTAGCTGATTTCAACAACTCAACTCTTGCAAGATTTTAGAATAAACTTCTCCTTGAGAATGACTTTTTTGACACAATACCAGACTGGATGAGCCGAAAGGTGAAGAAAAATGTTTTATTTCTCTGTGTGGTTCTTTCCATAATGTTGTCAGACACTTATAATTAGAATCTTAGCCTATCAGTGGCAAAAACAAGCACTTTTAGTGAATGTACATTGAAGGGGTGCCATTGCCCCATTGGATTACATTGCAGCATGTTTCATGGCTGCTGGCTTCAGCACTCTTGCACAATACTGGACCAGTTTCAAAACTTGTCCCCATCAGTCAGTTAGATACAAAGTTATGGGAAAATGGGGTCTGGGTTGAAGAGTCCCTCTAATGTACATGTTTACTGTATGTGGGCAATTCAGGTATTTGGAGCATCTCATCCACCAAACCATCTGCAAAAGTAATCAGTCCTCCCTGCTTCTCGCATCCATTAATGCATTCCTCCAAGCTTTCAGATGTTTTCCTCGGAATAATCCTCTGATGAATTATGGCAGCCATGTTATTCCTGTCTGCATATTTTGTGATTTTGAAATAACTATAATAACATAACATTTTATCCCTGAGTACACTTTAGCAGATTTTGGCGACTTTAATGATAACATAATTGGATGAAATTGCATTAAGAATTTGAAACCACTGCATCATTTTATCGCAGAGTCTAAGAGGAAAGAGGGCACATTGTCCTTTGTTTGGACAATGTGGGGAGGACACAGTTCCTCAGTGAATCAACCACAATAACAACTTTTAGACGTGAAAACCATTCCAGACCTGAAACATTCATTCCAGTCTGCTACAATAAACGAGACCTAAGTTTAACGGCTTTTTTTCTAGCCGTGTATAGGAAAGTATTACTCATGGGAATGACATCATTGACATTACTCTGAACCGCAACCGATTTTTAAAAGTCCAGCTTAAAGCCATGTGATGGCACTTAGTTGACTTGATTTACTTAGGAGGGTTTTGTCTGGAACTTGGCTAAATAAATAACATATACAAAATTGCACTAATAAATAACACATCCATCTCTTTTATACGCCAGTTAATTTTTAAGGACAGCCATGGGTAGATGTCTGAGAAACATCCAATAACAATTTTAATTCCCTAACATAAGACTTAATTCTTAATGGTTATTTAGGGATATTTCAGGACAGATTTGACATCAGGCATCCATTAGTCTTTTGTGCACTAATTGTGCCAATAAACTGACAAGTCTCCCTGCAGTGTAATCCCCAAAGGTGTGCTCTGTAAAGAGGGAAAGTGTTCTTAATGTCAGAGGATCATTCGGGCTCTGTAATCAGTGACTCCATCATATGAGGGCCACCTGTGTACTCTGGTTGTCCCGCCCTCCAGCTACACATGCACGCTTATACACTCGTGCACCTCATGGATAATGCCAGCCTTCACATCCAGGGCAGGGTAACTATCAGTTACCTTGCCAGCCAGCCCTGCCAAGCCCATAATGAGAGTGTACATCAGTGGACCCGGTCGCTCCCTTCAACGATCCAGATGGGAGTTGACCGTTTATCGCTGCGTCATCATCTATTACAGGCCAGTGTGCTATTTTCATGGTGCATGTTTGCACTGTGCACCTGTGAAAGTACACCCACCTCCTTACAAACATAGACACACGCGGCTGTTTTTTAAGACACACAAAGCCTCAAAAAAGCCCTAGAGCCAGATCTGATAAAGACTTTAATGCTGTATTCAACTGTGGTGTAAGCACGTGTTTGCTCTCAGGAAACATGTAATGAGTGAAGTTTAACTATGTGGAATGTAATAATTACCAAATGCTGAGTAGATACCGTCATGTAGATGCCATGTTAGTTGACTTAAGTAGGACAGAACATAATACTTCTGGGAGATAATATTACTATTTGACTCATTCAATTTAGTTAAAAGTTAAGATGTAAATGGACACCAACACATTGAACCAATTCAGTGATATTAAGGGGGCACTGGCTTTTTCAAGAAGAGTAAAGCCAGCAACTATTACATAATAAAGGAAACTTTCTTTTTCCACTGGCTGGCTTTCGCAATCACTCAGCTCCTGCTGGCACTGCAGGTGGATCATTTGCTTTATTACTGTTCTGAGAAACAATCCACAACGGAACTGTGAAAACGAATTGCCATAAATTCTTAAATTCATGGCCCACTTACTGTGTAGCCATGGCTGTCTAAGCTTGTTGGTTTTCTAGAATATATAGTTTCTATCGTTGATTCATGCTGTCTGTGGAAAAACACTCAAAACATCACAAAAACTGGTATGTTTGATGTGAGGCAGAAAAACTGAATTGCAGTGCAGCCATGGGTTTACAGCTATAAAGGTTGAAAAGTCTGATATGTGTGAATACAATTTTAAGAGTACACTTTAGCCTTTGTAGGCATTACTTGACAGTCAATTTCCTTTTTTTTTATTTAAAGTGAGACTATAAAAAGAAGAAATAACACAATCCTCCTGCAAATGAACAGTTGAATTCATAAGCAAACGTATTAGTTAGTTTACTGACTCTGTGACTCTTCTTTACTTGTGCTGTTATTGGCTGGACAGGCCACAGACCAGCCCTATAACCCCAAATATCTGACACTGACTGGTTTATTGACTGTGTGATTATGTTAAACCACTGGTCAGCTGGCCCAATGTAAGAGTCTATGTGTGATACACCTTGGTTGGTAAATATTAGTTTTTAAATTTCTTTTGTGGCGATGCTCAGGGTCTCTGCTGTAAACACCTTGGAGTACATAAACTGTTGGCGCCAATTCATTTTGAAAGAGCCCTCCAGGTAACCCCGGCGAACACCAGGTAATGGGCCAAATGGATCAAATTCTGATAGTGGAACGAGTCATTTCACAGGGATTGTGACACTAAAAAAATTTACCCACTGATTTAAAGATGTGTCTTTAAAAATTTTATGGAAAAATAATGTTTGGCCGCATAGCATCATGTGACGTTGTTATTACATGGTTTGGCAACTATGTCAAATTAACTTCAAAGCCTGGCATTGTTCCTGGGGGCTTAGGAGTCCACAAACCAACTGGTGACCTCACGGTGGTTATGTCCATTTTTACAGTATATGGTTTTAGCACTTTCTGTTATCCTGTAATTGCCACTTATGGACAAGAGGTCATGTTTTAGCAAAAGCTAGCTAGGACAGGAGAACTTTTAGTCTTTGAGGTCAACTTTAACAGATTTTATCTTAATGTCTTTTAAAATATTTTATAATCCCTCACAAATTATTTTTTTTACATGCAATAGTAATAACATAACTGGTACATGATCAAAATGTTAAATTATTTATGTAGCGGTTCATAATGCAGCTTTAATGTGCAGGAAGAAACTACTCTTTTCCTCTGGATAACCTTTGACCCAACTCAAACGCTGGGTCATGATGCATTTCATCTATTCAGCAAAAACACTTAAGTTTAACAACTTTTTACAACTGATTTAATTAATGATAATGATATTCCATTGCTGTATATATGTGAGGGAACAAATTCTTGATGGTGTTCAGTCCTCCACTGTAACCATCACTGAACATGTGTAATGAGATTCCTGTCATTTCCCTCGTTCCTGACATTCCTGCCTGATGTTTTTAACTTTGGAATTCACCTTGTCATCTGTGTTCAGGGTATCGAGCTAGAACTGACCAGCACTTAAGTTCCTTCATTACATTTATTTATATAGTTTTTACTATTTAAAAGTGGTTGTGTTTTAGTTGCTGCAATGCTCTTCCACTTTCATTCTCATTCTTACCACTTAAGTGGTCCGTGTAATCACATTGATGATTTTATCCAGTAAAACTAGTAAAAATCCATAAAGTCTTGTTAGTAGCAAAGATTTTGTGTGACGCTTAAAGTCAAACTTCACTTGTCATCAGCGACACGCATTGAGGAAAACCTGACCCCATGTCACAGCGGTATACTGACTCAGTGTCTAGTTATTAACTGCTGTATAGGGACATATTTCATAGTCGACTGCCGATGCTACTGAAAAGACATCCACTGTGTGCAGGTTTTGTTTCATCCCACTGTGTAATTGGCCTTCATTCACTCCCATTACCAACTTCACAGAGGAGGATAGGTCAAAGGGGAAAGACTGGAGCTATCTGAATGATTGCTTGCAGATTTTCAGTCTTCTTATAGATGGAGCAGGGATAAAAAAAAAAAAAGAAAACCTGTCATACTATCTCATTTTTCAACTGGTCCCTGCAGGTTTGGAGTTGTGATTGTGTAAACCAGACAGACATTTAAAGTGCAGTTTTAGCTGTGGTGGGTTCTCCAGGTGCTCTGCTCTAAATCCTGTTTATGACTTCACTTCTCTTTGAGAAAATCCATTCAGCCTTAATGACTCCAAGATTCCTCTAACCTTTTACATTTCTCAACAGATGGAGCAGATAAGGCAACTTAGACCTTCACACTGATTATAATCTTTTTTCCCCTTCTACTTTTCCTTGTGCTACTGATGAATCTGATTCTTTCAGCCTTACACATCAAATCATCATTTTGTATTAAGTATATTGAGATACACAGCTTTTTGGAAATTCATTATTTCCAAACATAGACTTGATAGTGTGAGTATGAAGGTTAAATACCTGCAAAAATGTCAACGAGTCATTCCATGAATGCTGAAGGGATTAGCTGCTGATGTAAGAGATCTGGCATTAAAGCCTGAGAATACCTCAAAGTCATTTAGCCCTGTCAGTTATTTGGATACCCACACGATTCCAGAGGGGCAGCTGCTGAAAAGCCTCCACAGAGACCACAAAGTGTCTTATCTCACTAGCAGTCCTCTTAAATAACATTAATATTATAACAAGTTCCAATTTCCACTAAAGAGCTATTCACAAAGCTGCTGAGAGCAACTTTCATTGAGGGACTGAGATAAATCATCAGCTAAGAGTAGGAGTGGGATTGACCCGTTCCTATAGATGACATAATTTATCTGAATTCACCCACTATTTCAACTTGAATTAGATTAACTCAGATAATAAATTAAATTGAATTATATTTAAAAAAAATTGAATTAAATTGAAATATATTATATCAGGAGCACATGTTTGGTCTCAGGAATATAAGATATATCTGTCCGTCTCACAGAAAGCTGAGATATGAGCATTGCAAACTGCATTTTTCAAGTGTCCAAGTCGTGGACAGTTGTGCAAATTGTCTTCTCCAGTGTTACTGGATTGTTGTTGGTGAGCTGATTCGATTTTTATTAACTCAACCACCATCAAAATATGCCAGTTCATTATTGTGTTTTCCTAAAACATTGGCACAATGAGGTTCATAATCTGTGGTGTTTGACTGCTTGTGAGCACTTCTTAGTGACTCAGGAGTTCTCTGAACCTCTAGCTTCTCTCAGACTTATAATCTGATTTTAGTGCTAAATTGCTTTGTGAAATATTTTTAGCCCAAAAACGTGAGAGTTTAATCTAACTCAGCTAGTTAGAAACTACTTTTAGCGCTAGGACATTTTGTAAATGCGGCCCCTGATCTTTTGTACCATGGGCTCATCTGTAGCTCAGATACCACCTCATGCCGATTCTGAGCAAAAGCTATTCAATCACATATCCTGAGGCCAGGGCTTTAGAGACAGCAGGTCAGCCAAGATAAACTCTCTTAAGACAAAGCATTCCTACAATGGGCTGGGCTCATGCAACCACAAAATGCCAGGACCTCAAAAAATCCACCATTTATAACCAAGACACATCCAAAAACTGGATCATGTTTGTGTTTGGGTTTACAAATCAGTGTCTACACAAAGCTAAAAGGAACTAGAGCCAGTGTTTGGTTTATATTACAGCCAAGGCGACACTGAGCTGAAACATATACACATCACTGGACTGCTTTTTGTTGACCCACACACAGATGCTCTAACAGACCGCTTTTGTTAAAGACATGATCTTGTCTAAATGTCACCTCTCGCCTGCCAAAAGCCCCGACAGACGAATAAAGCTGCACGAAAGCTGTATGTGTGTGTCAGAGTTGCAAAAAACTCCCAGCTGCATCCTCAGACTGTAGAGAGGTGTGTGTTTCAATCTTTGCACACATATTCATACACATATACCTGATGACCATTTGCACCCTTGCACCACTTCTGTCATTCTCTCTCTCTCTCTCTCTCTCTCTCTCTCTCTCTCTCGCTCTCTCTCTCTCTCTCTCTCTCTCTCTCTCTCTCTCTCTCTCTCTCTCTCTCTCTCTCTCTCTCTCTCACTCACTCACTCACTCACTCACACACACACACACACACACACACATACATTGAATTACTGTATAGTGCTTGTAGGCTGGCATAATACCAGCATGTGCAGTACATTAACAGGAGACGTGTCTGAACCTGGACTTACATTACAGGACAAGGCTGATGTGGGGTGAGGAATTTCAGCTTAACTTACCTGGACACTAAAGTTGAATTCATACAGATGTTGCATTTTCGATAATATCAACCTCAGCACAGCTCTAAAATATTCCTTTAAGCTACATCCTATTGATAAACCATGCATCTACCTTGTTTTGGATTGCAATCGAGCATAAGCGCTTTGTCTTGATGGGATTTTTTTCCCTCCCTCAGGCTTTATCTGATCATAATCAAGAAAAAGTTGAAAATAAAATTGTTCCACGAACTTCTGTTGAGAATATTTGGAAAATTACAACCAAAAAAATTAATAAACTCCTTATTTTCTTTTAAGTTGACTTGTGATCTGTTTTTATTAAATATGCATGGATGAGGATGAAGTATCAAAACAAGTCTTTGCTAGGAAGGAAATGTCGCACCAAAAGATGTTTCACCATGAATCTTGCCTAGTTGGGTCAGCCAGTGGAAATAAGCTGCTGGGAGTGGATATAATGACTGACATTAAACACTTTTTGGTATAAATAATTTTAATCATAAGCAAATTATTGTTCAGATTTTACACACAAAGCTTATTATACAAAGCTTTTTTTGGCAGGATCAGGACTTACTAAATGTTTGCACAGCTTGTTAGGGTTTTCCACTTAACTGCAAACACAGGCATGAATAGAAACTTAAGTTTTATATTTTAACATTGCTTGTCAAAAGGTTATTTACAATGTTGTGCAATCTGACAAAGGAATAATACATTACTAATTGATTATTTACAGTATATTTGACTCATATATGTATTATGCACCCAACCTTACTAATATAAAAATGCATTATTTTGAGCTGAGCTTTGTTTGAATTGCACCTATGTTCTGGTGGCTTTACCTGGCCAATGATATCAAAGGTTAACTGTCAATAATCAAGTATTAAATGGTCAACAGTGTTAACAAAAAGCTTCCAACATAGTGAGTTACATGAGGCTATTCACTGTTAAACTGCTATGAGTTTATGTGAAGCTGTAGGATTCATGTGAAGCCCAGCAGATGTTTTTCTCAGTCTGTGAGTCTCAGACCACAGCTATATAAAGAAAGTATAATTACTGGACTGGTCTGAGCACAGCCTGCCATGCCCTCTCTCTCACTCCCACACATATGACAAACAAACAAGCCACTCATAAGTACATACAGACAGGTGACAAATTAAAGAAAAAAGTAAATGAGTGGAGAAAAATAAGGAATGCAGATGCTTCCACACAGGTGCACTGCATGGTACAATTAACATCCAGCCATGCTCTGTGGCATGTGTTAAAATGCCGAGCAGGCCTAGTTGATTCTAATTTTGTATCGAGGTGGCAAAAGGAAAAGATCTTAGTGACTTTGAAAGGGGGTTGATTGTTGGGGCACGGAAGTTATGAAGTCAGTCATGAAGTTTGCTCAACTGGCTGCTGTTTCAGTAAAAACAGTGACTTAAGTGACTTCTGCATTTAGATTTGTTGGAAAGACATCAGTTAATAGGGCCAGAAATTGCAGTCGACAGCACACATTACATGACTGTGATGCTCGTACATTAGTGCAACACGTGACACTCTTGTTCAGGTGTCAATGCAGCACCTGATCAGACTGTGTCAGCAAGAATAGTTCATCTACAATTACATAGAGAGGGACATTATACTAGGGTGCAGTGCCTAAACCCCTCATTACAAAGATGAATGCACATTAGAGATTTCAGTGGTGCATAAACCATAGGCACTGGTCTACAGATGTGAAATAAAGTGATATGGTCAGATGAGTCATCGTTCACCATAGTCTAAACAAGTGGGTAAGTGTATACGTGCATACACCAAGAGAACGGTACAGGTCTGAATGCTTGACCCCTACAGTGAGGGGATCTGCTGGACACCAAATGCACGTGGTGGCCAAGCCGTACTAAGACACTTTATCTTGGTTTTTCCTTTCTCAACGAACATAAACTTCACAAAGGTAAATTAAGTTTAAAATATTCTGGTCTTTTTTGTACGTCAAATCTTCACTTTAATTGTAAAGTCAGTATGTTTTTGCATCAGATAAGACTGATGGTTCTCATCTCAATCTATTTCAAGCTACAGAGAAAACACCCTCTGCTATTTTAAGCAGTTCACTGTCTATTATGAGGCCAGACTTGCTGCAAAGGAGCAATGTGGTGTTCAGAACATTTTCCCACAGCAGTAGTGATGGTGTGCTACAAAGGAACTTTTTTTATGCATCACCTCAGCAGTTTTTGGTCGCCTCAAGGTGTTGTAAACTCATTCTCCCTTTCTAAGGAGGATTACCGACTACACTTGACTTTGAAGCTTAAAGATTTCCAAAACACGGTTTGACTTCAAGGCTTCTCTGTGAGTTTAGGGGATTTTAATGAGGGGATTTTCAGTTTGACTGGCTATGCAAGACTCAAGTCATAGACGGTTGGACTCCATAATCAGACCATCTATCACATTTCTATACCTGGAGAGCTTTACTGGCTACTTCACTCCCATGTGACACATACAGCACTCATTGAGTGCTCAGTTTGAATTTGCCTCACGTACAGAGATACACCCAGAAGGTCTGGGGGTGCAGAAGTTAAAACTGGACTTCCCATCTAACTTTTGACAAGAAAGCTAATAAGTGCATTTCCCCCAAATGTCAAACAATTTCTTTAAGACAATAAAGGAGTTCAATCCATTTCATGTGAGAGAGGCGCAGTGGTACCCTCAGACCTGGCTTTCATTAGGAGATATTTTTGCCAAATACACCACAACAGACCCACATGAACAACACAATCAACTTAGCACGCATCGCTGCTTTGATTGACGTCACCTAATGATGCAAAGGTTCATGTAAAGATCTACAATTAACACTAACTACAGCCATTGTATCAGACCAGAAAATGGAGGACAGATGCAGACCTGAGTGTGAATGATACCATCTGTGGTTTAAAAAATATTCTTTTGTCTCTCTCTATTGTTTTGTTGGAGGATAGCAGGGTTGTTGTTGTGTGAGAGAACATGTTTGTGACAGTCAAGTCAGGAAAGACACAGGATTACTGAATAAGGTAATATACGCTTCCCTGTTTGAACTGTGAAATTACTTCCAGAATCTCTTCAATGAAGAAAAATGTTAATGAATTAATGACAAACAGCTTTTCTTGCGGATACCCTGTGGATTGCTTTAAAATGAGAACACTGAATTGTTGTTATTCTGATCATTCTGATTTTCATTTTAGACACAAAATAACTCAATGTACTCATTTCAGTACCTCAGATCTGGTCAAGATGTTCTATTGCACCTATTAAATACTGGCAGTAATATTCATTTTCTACAAATATGAGTCTATTTTCCAGAGGACTTGCCATCTGCTCCTGCTAATATTCCTTCTTTACTACATCACGAAAAGTACAACATTTTTAAAACCCAAACTGGCTCATAGTCTCAGTCCCACTTGTAGCTGTTGCAGAGCCAGTTGGGTTTAGCACACACTTCCTGAATTAAAATAATACTATAGTACATCACGAATTAGCAGTGTACACACTGGGATCATAAAAGAAGACAAACAACGATGGAAAGAGGAATAAAATCCGTCTAAGAGAGCACAAAATAGGATAAAGAGGGAGTCCTCATTTGCATACATATGTCAAACAATAATTTTTGAAAAAACAACAAAAAAAACAATATCACAAAGGAAACAAAATAATCAAACTCAGTGAAAAGATACTAAATCCTAGGTGGCACAGAGCAAGTTACACACAGTTTTAAAAAATATACCAGTGACCTGAACTGAACTGAGCTCTCTGACAGGGATTAGATGGCTGCCTGTAAATAATAGGGTTTCAGACCTGGGTCACCTTGCTTCTTGACAAAGTATTCATATCTCGTCTATCACTCTTTCTTTCTCTCTGTTGCCTGCAGTGCCAAATTCTCAGTTTAACTTATTTTCAATGCCATTTTCATCAGTAGACAGAGTGACATGTGTGAGGGTGAGAGGTCGAGCATAACTGAAATAAAAGACATTTTCCATACGGCTGATATAGCGGGGTAAAGTGGAATTCTTCTGGAACTTGTCATCTCAAAGAGACACTTAAATGTTCGGGAAACTGAAAGGAAAGAAAAGTAGCAGACTGAGAAAGATGACATCATTGATTTAAAGCAAACATCTGTGGACCAGACATAGCTGCAGCCCCAAAATAGATACTGTAGGTATACCTGAAGGGTGTTTTTCTTCACTCCTATTAAGAGCAAATGATCCATCTGTTGTGAGTACAATTCAGATAATTGTTCTTTTTCTTGGAATGGCTAAATCTAAGTAATCTGGGGCATTGTAGAGGCAATTAGACCTTGAAATGATAGAGAATGAGAAGCAGTGAGTTAAACAATACAATATGTGCAAAGTTAATTAATTATGCATAAGAGGTGCAGCTGTGCTTCCATGTCCACATTCATCTTTCAAGTGAGCAACAGTACATAAGTGTCAATGGGCCTGTCCCTTTGGGTTTCCAGACACGCCCTAACCACCGGGACTGCCAGTGCTTTGAGGAGGAGGAGGATCGGGTGAAAGTGGAGCGGAGGGAGAGCAGAAGAAACTGTTCCCTGTCAGAGGTATGCGGGGCTCAGACCTTACGTCAGCCCGGAGTCTTTAACAGGCTGTCAGCCCCGGTGCGGACGCAGACAGAAGCGCGCGGAGGAGATGTCAGCAACGGGACGAGGATGTAGCACACCTGCGGGGATCAGCGTGTCGTGCGTTTAAAACGGGACTTCATTCTGGATTCAATGCATTTGCAGTCCCTCACCAGTGATGAGTTGGTTCCTGTTGTGGATAATAACTGCAGTCGGGGTTCAACAGGTGGGATTTCTCTCTCCCTCTCTCTCTCTCTCTCTCTCTCTTTCATTGTTTTTTTCTGAGCAGCATATTTAACTTTTTTAGGTTTCGTCATCCAGCCCAAAAACTACTAGGCTTTAATTTGTCTGCTGGGACCTAGTGTGTATTTGAAGTAGTTTTTGTTATATATTTGTATTTCATTTTTCTTTTATAGATAATATCCACCCAGGAACTCGTGTAAAGTATGTGGTTAATTTTTTAAACAAGATACATAAATCAATGTAGGCCTAATTGCATCAGTAGAGTAGTAGCCTATAATATTCCTGCAGGGATTTATGTCTGTATGGTATTCAAATGACATTGTCTACTTGTTTTGTTTGGATGTTTCTTCACATGCTGTAATGGATTGCATCCCACTGATGCCACATCCTTCCACGTATTATATTTTTTCCATTGTAACTCATCATCATCATCATCTGTTGATGTGGCCCAAAGGATAAGTAAATGTTGACAATGCCAAGTCTCTTGACATATGGTAGAGAAAGCTTGACTGAGTGGCCTGAAACTCGTTAATCTTTTTGGAGGGATGTGATCTTTGTTCTAAATTACCCCGAGGTTCAACTTGTGTGCAGTGTGAGATGCTGGCAGTCGCCACCCTGCATCCTCACTTTTCATCGTTCGTTGTATATTAGTGCCATCGTGCGGCCATTTAGGGTACAGCGGCTCTAACGGCTTCATGGACCCTCATCATCAACTGTCTGTACAGATCAATCTGTTGATCAGCTTTTGGAAATAATGCACCTTTACACTAACGTAAGTGAATAAGGAAAAAATTAGCAGACTTCATAGTGTCTCTCTGATTTCTCAGTCAGTTTTAAAGCTGTGTAATAACTGTAAAAGGTATCAAAATAGATGATGAGTTATTGTTATTATTGTAATATAATGTTGAATATTAAAATGAAATATGAGCACATTATTTCACATGGGATATAATATTATTTCATTATAATTAGTGTTTTTATATATTATAATGAAATAATGAAATGTCTAATGAAGTAAGAACTCTAATAACTTGTCATAGTCTTACTTTGTTTAATTTTGCTTTTACAGATACAAGCTTCATGGTAGCCATTCAAAGAGCCTAGCACTGATATGTGTCCTTGAAGTAGGACTGCAGTCTTGTGCTGGGGAGGTGTTTGTTTAGTCTCTTCTTGAAATCATGAGCATTACTTTATGCAATGTATCAAGGGGCAGCACGGGAAGGCTGTTTATTGTACCTTCAGATTGGAGAAAGCTCTTCTCAAAGCAATTGGTGTTATCTCTGTACAGTGACAAGACATGGCTTGTTGGTGTTTCAGCTGAGGGTAGCAGTGCTTTCAGGTCTGCTGAACAGTTGGGAGTGTGCATCTTGAAAAGGACAGTTCTAGCAACTTTTATGCAATGTCTTGCAACCAGCTTGGTGATAGCATAATCCTATAGGACATTTATTTCACCTTTATTTTCTTTTTCTGGATGATAATTAGCTGTATAAGAGTGGTTTGTAAGGCATTCATCCAGGCAAAGCAGGAGTACTACATGATACTCCTGACCTGGGTTTTGTAGACTTTGGCTCTGACTCTAGGATCAAGGTTGTTGGACAATTTGCGCAATGCTCTGAGACGTTGTCCAGCATGTTTGCAGATGTTAGACAGATGACTGGTCCACTGGAATTTTTTTGTCAAATTTCCATCTGTTCACTGAGCTTGATATTGATGCTTCCAAAGAAAAGATCAGGACAAGAATGATTCCTCTTTCTGGATAGGATCATTGCCATACACTTGCTGGGTTCAAAGATACCCTTCCAGGTATCAGTCCACTTTCTGATGTTTTCCAGGTCTTTGCTGCCCCCTCAGACACATTTGGGTGTGAAGATGGTGGAATCATCTGCATAAAGAAAAAAGTTGTTCCCACATGGTTCCATAACATCATCTATGAAGATGGCGAATAATAATGGGCCAAGAATGGATCCCTGAGCTACTAATACATTTATTGGGGCATAGGGATGAAGACTGACCAGAGAGCCCAACTCTGATGGATCTTCCTTGGAGGTAATTATGTAGCCATATATGTAGTCTACCAGTTATGCCCTTTGTGTGAGCCAGACCCGGTCGAATGCACCCTTTATATTTAGGGCAACAATGCACACTTCACTGCCTTCGTCGTGGATTGGGATCACTCTGGCAGATTTCCATTGTTCAAGGAACGTCATGAGATAAAAGGAATTGGAAGAGACAGCTGAGGGGACTGGCTAGTTCTGCGGCACAATTTGTTAGGACTCCTGTTGGTGTTACATCAGGCCCCAATGCTTTTCCTGGATCCAGGTTGCACAATATGTTGATGACATCTTTTGGTTTAAAGTGAGCATGGGCATGGGTGCCGAGACTATACATATGTGTCAAGAAATCTACTCTTCTCTGCAAAGGCCTGGCAGAATATGTTGCCTATTCACTTGCTGTGTTTTGGGGAATGCCTTGGAGTTCAATGACATGGATGTCTGTAGATCCACTTCTCCCTGAAAGTGAAGGTGAATTTACAATACTCTACCATTTCTTTGAATTGGCTTCAAACATGGCTTCAAAAGCCATGTTGCCTCTTCTAAAATATCAAAAGCTTGTGGAGGGAATTTTAAAAAACAGTGCTTGTGTGACAGTTTCTCCATCACCCCCTGAAAAAAGTGTTCTCTTTCAGATGTTTTCTTCCCTTAGCGGAGGATTTGTCCATGCCTGCATGTGCACATACATCATCTGATCTGACCAGATGCTGACAGGAAGAAAAGATCAAACCAGCAGAGGAAGGATGGTCATCAGATCTTGTCACCTTTCTCAACCACTTTTTATTAGCATTACAGCTATTTGAGGTTACCACATAAAAGATTCAAAGAAATGATTATATTTAAGGCTTGTACCACATATATCTTATGCCTAAAAGTGCAAAAATCTCAACATTCAAAAAATGTATGCTTTGAAAATAGCATCAGACTGAATTTAGTCTTCTAAGATTAACGATTCTAAGGATGAAGATTGCATTAGGCCTACACCATGTTTTCATAATTAACTTACCAAACACCCACCTCCTTTTTTCTCCCTTTCTGTTACAATGATGGACATACACTGTGTTTGTTTGGGCTTATTGTTAATATAAATTAGCTTGATAGCTGCAGGCTAAGCGAACTCTTCTGAGGAATAGCTTAGTGTCATGGCTGTGATTAAAACAAATTTATCTGCATTAGCTTTTAACACTATACACAGCAGTTATTAATATGATCATTGTTCCATTGAAGCTCAGGGACATATGGGTATGCCATGCATGCATAAGACGATTAGGCATGTTTTCTCATAATTAATTGCGGATTAGGTGTGCATGCGTGTGTGTGTGTGTGTGTGTGTGTGTGTGTGTGTGTGTGTGTGTGTGTGTGTGTGTGTGTGTGTGTGTGTGTGTGTGTGTACAGTAGCAATGTGTGTCTTTCCTGGATCAGAATCTCTTCATAGTGCAGTCTTCTGTTGTTCTGAGCATGATTTTATGATTTTATGATTTATGAGTAAAAAGATGACATTGGACTGCCAATACAGTTTTTGTCTGGGCAAGGCAACAATGTGGTAATTATGATGGTGATGACGGCTGATGCAGCTCTAGTGTGTTTAAGTCCTTGTAAAAGATCCTCCATGATTGTATTATTACTACATGTGAAATAAATGACTGAACACACAAACTGACCTATAGATTGTTTACAATTTGTATTTCTTGCCAGATAATCCCACTCAACTTTTCACTTGTACAAATTGGACTGACTCATCTTTATTGTTTTGTTTTTTTACCTGCAGGCTTTCAAAATATCTCAGACAGACCTTCTAATCATCAGAATATTGTAGAAATGTAGTGCGACATGTCTTTCAGCATCCTACCTAACTCACAATAACAGAAACCTACATTATATGTAAGAACATTTCTATCATTTTTCCCAAGCATGGCCTGTTCTCAAAACAAGCATAATTGAACTTGGACTCTAAAATGTGCTGTTCGTTATCAAGGAAAGACATTCTGAATCTGCTGAGACATCTACAGCCACTGTTCAAAACTAACCTCTAAGCATTGGGCTGCTCATGTTCCTCATGTGGCCTGTTCAGTGAGAACATATGCTGCAGGACTCTTCATTGGCTTCTCACAGCAGCTTGTAAGAATCAAAACACATTGAGGGGGAAGACACTGATTAACTTTCACTGGCAAGATTTTGTAACAATTCAGCAAAGTCACAGATATGAATTCTGTCAATGGAATAATCCACAAGTGTTAATTACATACAAGAACAGACTGTAATGAGATTATTGCCAATGGATGTTTAATTCGTTTTTATAGGCTTATTTAATTTATTGCACAGCACGACCAGAAGTTTGCACGCTGCCATGTATTTCACCCATGTAACAATGATGCACAGGTGTTTGAGATCTTTCGGATCAACAACTTGCTGAGACAGGGTTACAAAAGAGGGCTGGATATGAAGGAATTTAGGATTAAGGATATTAAGAATATTGCCTCGCCACAGGGGCAAATACCTTTTATGTAATAAAAGAAGACATTTTAATTACGCTTGCAACACAGAGAAACAGTTGCTACAAGGCTATGACCTGGTTGTGGCTATTGTTAGTAAATATTGTTCACTGCAATGCATAATGTTTCACACCATTAACTCACTGTAAATTCAAGAACACAAATGTGTAACACTTATATAAGCATTTAGTATGTATTTTAGTATGTATTTACTTGCTCTATTTTGCCCAACAAGTTGATTTGTTCACAGTTTCTCCCCCTTCCTCTCTCCAGGCCTACTCCCAGAATTCCACTGCAATGCCAACTGCCACAGCTGTGCACCCGTACAACCGGACACAGTACTGCAAATGGCCCTGCGAGTGTCCCAAGGTGGCTCCTACCTGTCCACCAGGTGTGAGCCTCCTCATGGATGGCTGTGACTGCTGCAAGGCCTGCGCCCGGCAGGTGGGCGAGGTGTGCAATGAGGCAGACACGTGCGATTATCACAAGGGACTATACTGTGACTACAGCTCGGACATGCCTAGGTACGAAAAAGGAGTGTGTGCATGTAAGTGTCACTCACCAAAACCGACAAAACAAACCACAATTTCCATGTAGCAGAAAAATCCTTTTCTCTGTTTTCTCATGTGATATGTTTGGTTCACAGATTTAAGTAGAGTAAGTGTTTGCTGATGTATCAACACTCATTGTAGTAACAACACAGGTGCCAGGTCATCCCCTGGATATTACAGGCAGCATTATTTTATCTTCTCTGATTTTTATTTGTTATATGCTACTAGGCATGAGGCACCGACAACATCAGCTGAATATAAAAGGTTTTGAAAATCATGAAGAGTTGCATGTCCACAGATGTTATGTGAATGTTATATATCTAACTCCTGGATGTGCAAGAGATCACTTTAGGCTAATGATATTCCCCTTAAGTGTCACTTATCTCTTTCGTGCATCTATGGAGACTTAGCCAGAAACTTAGCCTAACACTCAGCATAGGTCTAACGTAGACATTGCATTTTTCACTTAAAATACTATTGTGAGAGAAATTACAATACAGTCAGTTACAAAAACAAAAGTTTGAGGGGCAAACTTAGCATGTGGATATATAAAGTGACTTGATTTATAATTGTGTTTTTTTAATGTTTTGTTTTTCATTAATAATTATGTAGTTTATAAATGTCAAGATTTTTTAAGTTATATCATTATATTACAGTTTGTCCAGTATTTTTCTATAATATGTGACTGTTTGTTCTTCTTCTTTGCCAGATATGTCGGGAACAGGCTGTGAGCATGATGGTGTGATCTACCGTAATGGGCAGAGCTTCAAGCCCAGCTGTAAATACCAGTGTGTGTGTGTGAACGGTGCCATCGGCTGTGTGTCGCTGTGCACTGAGTCCCAGCCTCCCCGGGTGTGGTGCCAAACACCACGTCGGGTCAAAGTCCGGGGACAATGCTGTGAGCAATGGATCTGTGATGAGCCTAAGAGAGGGCGCAAGACGGCCCCACGACACGCAGTGGAGGGTAGGACTTCTTATTATACAGCCAGACACAGACTGTATAATCTGCTGCCTGGTGTTGAGCTTTATCTTGCACACTAGTTTAAAGGAACATGCCATAAGCTAAGTCATATCCCCACATTTCTTTTCAGCTCACTAGTAAGGAAATGCAAAATTCACAGTTGAGTTTAAAAACATGAACATCAAGTGATTTAGAGCAGAAACTATTTAAAGGTATTTCAGATGAAAAAAAGACTCTTGTTTTCAGAAGTAGATGTGATTTGATCTGAGAAGTAAAATAGGAGCAGCTGTGTTTGAAATTGGCACAAACTCCGTAGTTCTGTGAGAACAGTTTGTTGTCTAGGAGGATCAGGAGGTTTGTGTGTGTGTGTGTGTGTGTGTGTGTGTGTGTGTGTGTGTGTGTGTGTGTGTGTGTGTGTGTGTGTGTGTGTGTGCAGGGACAGACCAATCCTTTCCTGTGGAAGCCCTCTCACTGATTTTTGGTTCTCGTCCAGTTTCCAGTCATTTAGTGCAGCAGTGCTATGAGCCATGGAATGAGAAACATCAACGAAACATCTCTATGTGTTGCATAAGAATATAAATCAGATCCAGACAACAAGGAAAACACATTTTAAATATTTAGATTAAAAACAGAGACAGAACACGGGGTTGCAGTCTTATTTTGATTCTTGTGTTGAAACATTTAATATGTAGGAATAGCTCCTCAATATCAAGACAGTATGGCTCAAATGCTTTGAGCAGAACTTTAATCTTGTTATTATCATCAAGTTTGAACTGCTTCTCCCTTATATAGCCCTTGCCCAGGGCTCTCAGCATACTAGCTGTTTTTTTCCTTTACTGAATCTGCTACCCTGCACCTGACCCAAATATAGGTAAATATAGGTCACACAACTAACTCTCTGTATCATCAGCAAGGTTTTCAACCGTTTTAATGGCTTTGACATATCATCCTTCTATGCATTATTCATTTTGATTAAACTCGCTCAGGTTGGCATAACTAAATGTCTTGAAATGTATCAAGGTATCAAAAATCACTGGTAATATTGGCCACAGTCTATTCATCTCACTTTACTCTCCATATTAATCTAGTTTTTCCAGTTGAGACCAGGAGCTGGCACAAGAACTGCATTACCCAGACTACCTCATGGAGCCCCTGCTCAAAGACCTGTGGCCGTGGCCTGTCCTTGAGGGTCTCTAACGCTAACGACCAATGTGAGCTGGTCAAAGAGTCCCGCCTCTGCAACCTGCGGCCGTGTGAGATCGACATCATCAAACACATCAAGGTAGATACAGACGCACCATTAAAGTTCACATTTAGTATACATTCTTGCTAAGGATTAATACACTATCTATCTATCTATCTATCTATCTATCTATCTATCTATCTATCTATCTATCTATCTATCTATCTATCTATCTATCTATCTATCTATCTATCTATCTGTCTGTCTGTCTGTCTGTCTGTCTGTCTGTCTGTCTGTCTGTCTGTCTGTCTGTCTGTCTGTCTGTCTGTCTGTCTGTCTGTCTGTCTGTCTGTCTGTCTGTCTGTCTGTCTGTCTATCTGTCTGTCTGTCTGTCTGTCTGTCTGTCTGTCTGTCTGTCTGTCTGTCTGTCTGTCTGTCTGTCTGTCTGTCTGTCTGTCTGTCTGTCTGTCTGTCTGCCTGTCTGTCTGTCTGTCTGTCTATCAAAGGTTACATGATCAAAAATTCAAAATGTTAAGGTTCTCTTTGTATCCTTCCTCCCTCAGCCAGGAAAGAAATGTCTAAACATCTACAGGGAGGATCAGCCCTCAAACCTCACCATCTCTGGCTGCACCAGCAAGAAGCTGTACAGGCCCAAATACTGTGGTGTCTGTACAGACGAGCGTTGCTGCATCCCCTACAAGTCCAAGACCATTGACGTAGAGTTTGAGTGTCCTAATGGGGCAGGATTCACCTGGCAGATGATGTGGATCCAGGCCTGCTTCTGCAATCTCAGCTGCAAAAACCCCAATGACATCTTCGCCGAGCTGGACAGTTACTATGGTTATCCAGAAATCGTGAACTAAGAAATGTCTATCATTCATGCTCTCTGACTTCTTTTTTTCTTGGTTTGGTTTTTTGGTTAATTCTTATGTAACATTTTGTATTTGAGATGTGTATGATTATGTACAATGGATTTTCTTATGGTATTTTTTCCTATTGGAAAAATCTGTAAATATGAAGTATATATATATATGTGTCATAAAGCATGTTATGCTTTGAAGAATATTTTAAGAACTGCTTTGCAAAAGAAAATATTCAGCCAGTGAGTGTGAGAAATTCTGAAGGCTTAATTTATTTATGTAGCTTTTGAATATAACATGTTCTAGAGATGATCTCAAGAACATTCAGTGTCTGTCTTAAAACTTATAAGTCAACATAGATAATAAGATGTTATTGGAGATATTTTTCCATATATTCCTTTATGATATATGTTTAAAAAGGCAGAGAGGACTTATATGCCAAAGACAAAGCCTTATTTTTAGGTTTTTCAGATAACCATGGTCAGATTTGAAATAATGACACAATCAGGGAAGGTCAGTTACAACTTTTTTTATTTCATTTTTTTAATAAATACAAACTGTTATGTAATTTTAATGCTTTTCTACAGCATTAGACAGTTGTGTATCGCATCTTTACAAAGCTGTGTATGTTCTACAAAGCAAATGTTGCTGTAGTGCAAGTAAAATACGGGAGTAGAAGGTATCAGGTAAGTTCTATGGCTATCCTCATGTTAACATGTGGACCTATCACATCACTCACCCAAAATCCACAACCACGTAGGAGCATCACACCTAAAAAGTGAAGAATTCGATGGCACATCTTTGTTCCATTGTGCTTGATTGCATAGAAATCATCATATAAAACGAGAAAAAAATGTTTTTGTCTGAAGCCATGATCCATTAATAAAGCATAAGATGTAAAAGCTTTTGAATTTGTGTTTTGATTCATGACAAAGCATAGACTCAATGGAATGTTCAAAAATAATTAGATTCCTGAAAAGATTCATAAAATGCATTTCACCAATGACCAGATGTATAAGACGTAGAAGTTTGTTACAATAAAAGATAATGTTTTGAAAATGATGGACATTGGCAAAATGAAACAATATTAATTGCTGTATATACATGATATACTTGAAATATGTCCCTTAATTTCAGTTATGTAGCAATTTATGAGGCAAACTGCCATTTTTATTCACCCAAGTACCTCCTTAATTTTCTCTCCAAATCTACAACTCTGCTCCTACGTACAAACGACAATACATTAGACATAGAAAATAAAAGTAAAATGATCAAACAATTACAGTGAGAACAGAAAACAGTCATTTACAGTCAGGTATATTGAGAAAGCTGTGTCAATGATGATAAAAAAAATAGATAAAAACAGGAAGGGGGGAAATGCAGAGATGGAAATTAAAACAATTTTTTTTATTTGCATGAGAGATTATGATAGATACTTGTACAAGCTGGTGTATTCGCAGCCACAGCTTTCTCCAACATTCTCTGCTTCGGAGCTCCAGATGCTGCGTTGTCCCTAACTACACACTCACCTGACCAAGGAACTGAGAAGCATTTACTATTCAGATATGTTTGAGTCCCTCAGGAATGACAGAACAGGCATACAGTTTACCTGTTGACCTCATACTCCGAAGAACCCATATTTTGAAATTTGGGGCATCTCAGCTGCACTGAATAGTCAAGTGTCCATTGTGCGTTAAGCATATCCAGGTAGGCTATTCTATTTCAGTGTATTCCTACGTATGTGCGCAGGAATCAGTGTGTGTGTCTGTCAGTTTGCAGTTAGAGGCAGCGCAGCACAAACCGAAGGGACCTTGCAAGGTCTGGGTGTCTGGAGGATGGAGGTTCACTTAGCAGGACACTTCGGCGGACTTGGGCACGGCTTGGTCCACATTGCTGTTGTCCATGGCGCCGTCCGTGTGGGAGCGTCCGCGCTGGTTCTCGGCCATATGGCTGTGGCTGCGGCCCTCGTTGGTGTGCGAACGGGAGCGGTTTCCCTCGCTGGTGTGAGAGCGGGAGCGGTTGCCATCGAAGGAGGAGCCGGAGGCTGTGCGGGAGCGGGCCAGCCGGGTCATGCTGGCAGAGGGCACTGAGAATAGAAGAGGAGAATTGTTATGACTAAAGATGACTATTGTAAGCAGTCTGTATTAGGCTACAATACATATCTAAAATTGACCTCAGACTAAGTTCAAATTACACCCCAGTGAGTATTTGAGTCATTTAGTAATCAACACCAAGTGGTAAAGAGCATGAAGTCAACAGAGGTGAATGTGAAGGCCAAAGCTCTTCATCTCACCACAAGGGGGCAGTAGACTCATTTTTGTAAGGTAAACTAACTCGTGGAGAAAATGTGCCATATTTCTATTTAGTTAATTTAAAAATGATGGGTCAGCTGGTAGTAACTAGAATTTGCAAATTGAACTTCAACATTCCTGCAAAACAAATTAGGAAAAACTGTCTTGGATACTTACTGTATCCCATGCCCTGAATGAAGTACTTGAAAGCTTCTGTCAGTTTGGCAGGCTGCAGAAAAAGAGAACAGGAGGAAGATAATCAGTTATCTTGTCATTAATTATCACACTTTACATAACATTGTCAGATTCAGTGTCTCAACAGGCAGCTTACTGCTTCAGTGTGAGATATGACAGCTGCTACGAGCAGGTGCTGCGCAGGGTGGAGGATTACAACCTGACAACTGTGGTTCCCGTCTGCTACTCGCTAATGCTCTTAAGTGCAACCTTCTTCCTACATCCCTCAACCTGATCCTCTGCACCGATTACCTAACACTGTCCAGACTGCTCTACAACAGTAAAGTCCCCTTCCACCCAAAAATGTATTTTATTTCTTGTTCCTTCAGTTGAGTGTTTGAGCTTCACTGTGCAGAATGATGCATGTGCAGAGACACTAGAAGGCTGTTTTCACATTCATCTGCTGAAAGTTTCTCTGCGCTCATTAAAAATCTTATTTTAAGGGGCGGGCCTATGAGCATGATTTGTGACATCACAACTAGTTTGGAAGCTAATCCTGCTCCATTAATCAATTTACCCAATTGTAATGTGGAAACTTGAAGCCTCAAATGCACATACACTAAGATTGGACTTAACAATGAAGTAGGAGACATTTTGTTTTCAGCAGTTAAACTTAAACTTAAAAATTAAATATATTTGTATATCAACAGATTCTGGATTTTTTATGAGGGGGAATGAGTAGATGTCCTTTTAAAGATTTTAAGTAGACAACTGAACCTTTTGTGTAAAAACCATATCAGACACACATTATTATTAAAAGTAGAGGATTTTATATACATCTTAAAACATGTCTTTAACACTGTCTTACAAATACAGATATACACACCTGATCAACCTGGGGCATGCCACCACAGTCAGCCATCTGGAAAAAGGAGAGAAAACACAAAAGAGGATATTAGCATTTAACATGTCGACGCGTGTGCATTCGCACAGCAGCAGACACACGCCATTACCCCCCATTACACTCAACATGTCCCATTTGAACACGCCAGGCACCTTGTTTCTGCTGCCTCTAATCAGTGTTCATCTGGTCCTTGAATGATTAACCCCAATTAATGGCACCTATTTTAGTTCCAACAGCCATTTGGTTTCAGTTGTGGATCATAAAAGGTTGCTACAGGCCAACACAAGTAGGTCATGTTGCATCTGAGGACGTATTCAGCTGTCCAACTGTTGGTTAATGTGTCACCAGGTAAACGCTGAGCCACTGGAATCTTATCAGCCAATGTCTTTCCATCAAGGCTATTATAATCTGAACGAGGATATGGGACAGAAGGTGGAGGAGGGACAGTATGGAGAGAGAGAGAAACAGGTCCCTTACCTTAAGCAGGGTAGTCTTTGTTGGGTCCAGCTTGGTGTTGCACTCAACCTGTGGGAATAAATAAAATAGGTATATTCATGATGTGTGATCATATATTGCAGTTAAAATTAATATAAAATCTAAAAATAAATCAGAATTTTGTTAAACTTAAATTTGAGAAGAAGGTTTTCATGAATAAGTTGAAAGTGCTGGTTATGGCCAACATATTAGTAATGCTCTTTGGCGGATTTGGGAGCCCTCCCAAAGCTAAAATAAGTCTTTAATAGATTAAAACTGCACAGCATAACTTCATTTTCGTTCCCAACTTTGTTCTTGCCGAAGTCATGCTGAACCGTTCTCCTTAAGCATTTAATCTTGCATATCTTTAGGGGCTTAAACAGGTGACTTTAGTGAATGGAAAACACGTCCAGCACATATTAGCGGGGTAACTGTGGTGGGAAGTCGAATTATTAGCATTAGAGCCTTTTCTTAATGGCTGTGAACATCAGGATGTGTGTCTCAACTCACCACAGCCTCTACAGCAGGAGAGCTGTCACCAACCACCAGCAGAGACGGGCACCTGGATAAGGTAAATATGTGCAATTACAAATCAGCAATATTACAAATCAAATAGTTATGTATATATATAATATATATAGAAAGTGATAGAAAGTTTGCCTGTTAAAAACTTACTTGAGGGTTCTGACGTTGCTTCCAGGGACCGGCCTCTCGATTTCCAGATCCCTTCGACTGTAAAGAGACAGTTGTTAAAATCTTAAATAAAATAATTTAATTTAATTGAAAGCTTACATTCTTTAAATAATTAAATAACCAAGTTTTTCTTATGTTGTGCTTCATTTAGTGTATTTCTTGTACTGAAGTTTCTAGGTAGTAATTCTCTCTTTTACTGCCTGTGAAAGCCACATGTAGGCCGACTCTGATGTGTTTACCTTTCATAGGACTTGACGAACAGTTGCAGGTTAAACTGGTTCATGTCATTCAAGATGTGGTGACGATATGTGGCAATAAGGTCGTGGTTGTTATGGATCTCTTCCTGTGATGACAAAATACAAAATCTGTTCAACTCATTGTGACTTAAAAACCTCCAAAAGCAAGTTAACAATGTACTGCCCTGGCATTACTTTAGATCCTCAAGAGATTTTGGGAGAAAAAAAAGAAAAGAAAGTAGAATACCTTTCCGAAAAGATGGGAGATAATCATGTCAGGTATGGCGTGGGTCCAGCCGCTGATCTGAGATGTAATATAAAAACTGCATTTAGCTTTTATGCGACATTTGTCTTTTTCTCAGCTCTGACCGTCCAAAAATACTATAGGTAAACGTGTGTCTGTGTGTGTACCTTGTGTGCAGCCCAGTCCATCCAGCCCTCAGCACAGGGGTTGATGTTGATGAGCAGTAGGCCCTCCATCATGTTTGGGTAGTCAAGCTAAAAACGCACACGCACACAACATTGCATTTGTGATTTATCAGCAAACAATGTTGCATTGTTGCTAAGAATCTTGTGTATTTGTTTCGGTAACAGAGGAGGCTGCACTAAGGAGTTAAAGGCTGTATAACTGTCAGCCTTGTGTCAACACAGTGAGACTTCCTACTGAGCACAATGTTAGTGTTGAGCTGATCTGGAACATTCCAGAGGCTTTCACGGCTCAGCGGGATCAAGAAATAAGCAGTGTTACATTGCCAAAATCAGCAAAAAGACAAAATATATATTAGCTGGCTCTGCTAATCCTTGATTGATTAAACTCATTATTATTAAGCCTGATTGAGAGGGCAAGGTTAGAAACTTACAGCAAATCTGGTCAGAATGTAGGATCCAGCTCCAATGCCCATTCCAATAACACTCTTCAGCCTGGGGCACACAAAGATACACAGATACTGTTAGAACAACGGGTTATAAAAAAATCTTAAATATGAATGTAAGCAGTCGGTGTCAAAACTGCAGCTCAACTTACCCAAAGTGCTTCAACACCAGTGGAAGGGTCTCAGAGAGTTGATCCATGGAGGGGTACTCATATCTTGAGAGTCAAATAGAGAAAACTCATTAATATAAAACGTTAAACCACTAGTTTAATAACAACCACTATCTAATGAGAGGTCAACATAGTAGGTTGACATGAGGCAAAGTCCCACCATCAAAGCAGAGATTAGGCTGAACGAGATAAACACTTGTCTACAACACACTTAATTAGGTCACCTTACGAACATCCCCAGTGATCTACATGTCGAGTCAAAGTTCACAGACTGCTTGACATACATTAAGTGCCTGTGTGTGTGGCCGGCTCACCCAGTGGAAAAGGTGTTGGCTCCCTCATGCTGCCCGGGGGCATCAACATGACACACGGCAAAGTGCTGCATGATCTCTGACATGTCCTCATGGCTGAAGAGTGTGTCCCAACAGGTTTTGTCTAGAAAACAGTCAAAGGAAATGGAGGTGAAAGATCGATACTTGGCTGTAGTAGAAATGACCTCAAGTAACCTGGCAATGTGCAAGATATGCAGGGTTTTGTTTCGATGTAATAAGGTGCCTTCATAAAAAAAAATCTGTCAGTAAGATACTTTAGATAAAGTAATGCAATAGAGTTAAGAACATAAAGTTAGCTGGGTGAACTTAATCTGATCCCATGTTCAAAACACCCCAGGCTTTAGGCACAACAACAGATGTTTCATCTAGATAGAGTTGAATAAGGGGCCGGGCTTACGGTTCAGTCCAATGTCATGAAAGGAGAGGATGACTGGTCTGTCACCCTTGGGAACCCCCTTCATCGTACAGTGGATTCTTCCATGAGGGGTCTCCACATCATGCTCCTAAAGATGCACAAAAAAGCTTAGCATACAATGTGTGGATGAGAAACAATAGAAGTTTCAAAATCTCAAATCTGAATAAATGATGCTGGTCATCATTTATTCAGATTATGCCATCATAATTAAAATACACATGCAAAACACATTGCATAAAAAGTACCAGATTAATCATACAGGATCTTCATTCTTGCGCTTTAGTTTGCAATAATTCACTCTGTCTTTCATTGCTGATTAATCTTGCTTTCTTAATGCCATCACAACTCAAAGCTTTTTTCATTCCTTAATTTTTTTTAACTTTTCTCCAACCAAACTAGAAAACCATGACAGATAAAAATCCAATAAATAATAAATAAACTACAAAAGTTTCTTCAAACAAAATATAAAACTATTCTCCATTCAATGCTGACACCTTTGCAGCAACTACAACACAGAAGCTCTTATCCATCATGCACCACAATCCAATAGATCCACTGGAAACTGACTTAAATATAATAGACTTTTGTCTACTCACGCTGACTTCAATCTCAGCAACAATCATTTCCACGTCAGAATCCTCTAGAACCATTTTTGCAGGAGAGGAGTTCTCTGCTCGCTACTGAAAATATGCAGTCGCAGTGGCTCTCTGAGCTATAGATCCAAAGGCTGGGAAGCTTATGAAGTTGTTGAGCCCTGCTCTATGAGTAGCGTTTTATACCCATGCTGCTTACCAGTTGGCCTAAGCTCCTGGCCTCCCATGGTGCCTTGCAGGCTGGTCAAAACAAGCTAATTCTAGATGAAGCGATCCCTAAATTGGATCAGCCAATGTCAGACGGAGGGGCATTGGCTATTGAGTTGACATGATGAGTAACTATGGGTGAGTGTGTGTGTGATCAGTGGGAAAAAATGTGGACGAACAAGTGAGTGAATGGATGAAAGCAGCCATTGTTCAGCAATACTGGGGGGAAATGTTTACAAAACCTCCAAAGCAAATCAATAAGCTATAAAAATCTACCAACTCCTCAGTAAACAGCAAAACTCTTGGTGATACTGTCGCAACAATTGCTTAAGATTCTTGATAAACAGTAAATTAGTAGTAAGTAAATAGATAGAATTTCTGGTATCTAGGTAAATAAATAGGCTTTTAACCTAAAAGTAAAGATGAAGGCTTGCTCACAATATAAAAGCTGAATCTAAATTCTGTTTATTAACACAGTTTTAGACACATCTTTAAAAGCCAAGTTGTAAGCTTTTACATATTTTCAGTTTTCAAGAAATGCCTGAACACTCAGTTCCTCCATGGATACTTCAACACTTGAGCCCCTTTATCATTTTAGCACTGTTTCTTATGTACTTGTCTACATACAGTTGTTTCAAAGTTAATCATTAATCTAAAAAAAAAATTAAAACAAAAATTAAGTTTCTTTCTAGTGCTCTTTCACATTGCACTTTGGAGCGCAGCATTTCTGAGTCACTGTCCTCTAAAGTTTGATTGTCTTGCCTCATTTGTAAGTCGTTTTGGATAAAGGTATCGGCTAAATAACAAAATAAATATCTCACAAATGACATGACCACTGGTGGGAGCCATTTGTTATTCTAATAAGTGTGTATTTCAAGAATTATATTGCAAAATGAGACATATACTGTTGAGTGTTATGTTGAGTGTAACATCTAATTTAATAAATAAACAAGTGAAAAAATGAAACTGTTAATATGTCGACTGAATCATAAAAAAAAAAACAAAGCAATACACAAAAGTGCCTCTTGGTGTCTTGACCTTTAAGGTCTGGTATAGTGGTATAGAAGCTGACCTTTTGGGTTACTTTCAAACCAGTTTTGACTGCATAGGATCTTGTCTAGCCAAACATCTAAGTATATAACCTATTTACTGAACACAGTAAGCAGGTAAACATGTGAGGATTCACCATGCTCTGCCTGCACACTCAAGCATGTACGCTACAGAGGGAAGTTAATCCTGCAAGCATAGGTCTGTGTGTGTGTGTGTGTGTGTGTGTGTGTGTGTGTGTGTGTGTGTGTGTGTGTGTGTGTGTGTGTGTGTGTGTGTGTGTGTGTGTGTGTGTGTGTGTGTGTGTGTGTGTGTGTGTGCATCGATGAATCTATGAAAGGGGGGAAGACCTTTGTTGTGTTTGTGCGTATTTACTATGAATGTTAGGGGCAAACCACTGACATCTTCACCCTCACCTAAACTGTGTCACTAATTGTTGGAGGCTTAGTCACTTTAGGGAACACTTATCTTGGATACTTCAGGTCAATGAACTTGCCAGTGTGATACCAAAGTAGTTCAAAAGGTCACAGGACACTGATTGGTTCATTAATGGGACAGAAAAAGCTTTGTGAAGGAGCTCCACCAACTGACTGCCACATCAGAAGACCAATAAACTCACACACTCTGACCTGGCATGCTGGGACTGTTGCTATAACTTGAAAGCAAGGCAGATTTGTTTTAACAATGAGGATCTGACAGGACCGCTGTCCAAGGTGCTGAGATGACCCCCTGACTCAGCGGCATTAGCATACTAAACAAACTGTGTGTATGAGTGTGTGTGAATGTGCTGAATAGGAAAGTGAAATGGTTGTACTGTTGTTGTGTTATGTTACAAATCCAGTCCAAACTGGGTTTCATCACTTTCAGTAGCTGACTGAGTTAGTGGAGCCTAAATTAGATTTCTGTGCTAATAAAATCACAGTGCATGAACGGTCATCACCAAGATAGATGAGGCTGCAAAACAACTATGTTGATTACTGGCTGAGTTTTTCTTTTTAACCTGCCACTAGATGGTACTAACTAGACAATTGTTACTAGATAATAAGGTAAACATTGAAACTGTGTGTACATATAACTAGTAAATGGTCTGCCAAAGGTTGCCAGGTTTACAACTGGCAGCAATAATACATGCAGAATCTAATTTCTCGTGTCTGCAAACATACCTTGGTAACGAGCTGCTGCACAGCCTCTCTCAAGCCCTGAAAGGAAAGAACAGAGTAATGAAAATATAAAACTAATGCAATTACAATGTAGCATCCTATAATCTAATATCCGGAGGGTGTCATCCTGTCACTGGATGTATTTTCACATTTATATGACCGCCTGTCATTTGAGAGTCGGTATAATTTCAGCTGCACAAATATGTAGCTTTAGACAAATGATCAACAATTAAACAGTATAGTACTCAATAATATGAGTGGTAGACAGTAAGAGGTCAGCAAACTACACTCAGAACTTGTGGAGCAGAGAGACTGTCACGCAAACCTATTCATGTCCAATCACTGAAGTGACTCTTAATTTGATAAAAAACATTTTGGGAGAACATAAGTGATTTGTTGGTCCGCCTGGGAGCAGACAATGTGAGATTAAAACATTTTTTGAGCTATGATTCATATGGTATTATTCATATATGATCCATAAGGCTAATATAGGCATGATTAGAAAACTGTTTGTCAGGACTTTTTATGTTCCTATCCACTTCACTAAATAGTGTAATATTTAATAGTGTTGATATTATAGTGCATTTCCAATTAACTCCTACCTAATCTGTCACATGTATAGTATGATTGTCTATCACTGTGTGTATTTTGACACAAATTCAGTTGAAAATCAAAACCTTGCTATAACTCATGAATTCATTTTTACTTGGAGCCTGGTATAGCTGTTGTTTATAGTCTCTGGTTTCACTCATTTCAATTTTAAAACAAATGGATGCCAAAAAAGGATATTAAATAGGTTTTTATCTTACTTGGACGACTCAGATTTTTGAGCAAGGCGATTATCAGTAAGTAATGTATAATCATTTACAGTACTGTACTTCTTTGTGAAGAGTCTCTGTGGTCTCCATTTAAAATGCGCACACATTTTTATATGTGGAGACTGGAGTAAACCAACCGCATGAATGAGCCACACATGCAACTTGTCAGACACAGATCTCGTAAAGATCAATGTGAACAGGTTTAAACAAACTATTTAACACTCTCTTCAGAATACATACCGGCAGTTCCCTGTCAACCAGCAGGGGCTTGGACTCAACGACCTGGATGTCCATTTCAGAGAGCTGCAGAGCCTGGTGGGGCAGAGAGGATAGTCAGTGAGGTGACTGGTTTCAGGAGGTTTTGAGCCTTTCAAGTAGAAGGTGCTTCAGGTTATGCGAAAGGAAATTATATGTTTGATTAACCTGTGTGGGAAAATGTTCTAAATTCCAGAAACGAATCAAGTGTAAGAGGTTGAGAGTAAGATGTTATCATTGAAAGATCATGTTTTTTTCCACCTAATCTCAAACCCCTACAAACTGACTTGCAGACAATAAAATGACAGATTACTTGAACTTTGGGGTAGGTTTGTTTCTTATCTACACAAAAGCTAATAAAAACAGACTACCACAGACCTGCGTACAAGCACGTACACACACACACAAAGGTGCACAAGAACATGTAGAGACTGGTACTGTGATCTGCATGTTAGTGCCACACCCAGTAAAAGCCCACATGAAAAGACTCAGACAGAAACAGAAAACGTTACAGACAATCTGGCTTAATACTTCTCCCTGTCTCAGCAGATAGATAGGTTGGAACTAGTAGACAAGGAAAAAGGGAAAGGTGATTTCTGAGTATTTCTCACTCAACTAAAACTAAAAACTAAAAAATAATCTTCTGTAACCAAACTCTTCTATAATTGCGAAAGAGGAGTCAAATCAATACACCAATGAAATGAAGACTAAAGCAGTCCCTCCCTGAAAATAGTTTCAAGATTGGGAACATATTTCAAAAGAGAACACTACGGTCCTGTTCAACAAGAAAGACTGAAGAGAGGAGGCAGACAAAGAAACAGAGAGCGGGAAAGGCTGAGAGAAAAAGAAAGAAGGCAGGCGTCAGATTGTTCTGTGGATCATGATGCTGTGTTGGAGAAGAGCGGGCAGGCTGCAGCTCTGCATGCAAATCAAATTAGCCAGTTAAGAGAGCTCTTTGTCCACTGGCCCCGGTGGCTCCTGAGAGCCAGGGGCCTGCCCTCTTTTCTCCCCCTCAACTTGACTGACTGACCCACACTCACACACACAGACACACACATACACACACACACACACACACACACACACACACACACACACATACACACACACACACAGACACAGGAAGCAACTGACACCCTCGTTCCCATCAACACATCCAAGCATCTTTTCATCCATCTGCTGGCTTTCTAACTGTGTGTATTCTGTCACTTTTCAGTGTTTGTCTTGGTTGCTGCTGGGTTGCAGTCGCTATGTTTGCTCTTTTCAGAGTCTCTCCATCTGTTTTGTTTTTTTCTGTCTTTTTGTTTGTCTTTGTATACAGCCACAGCAGAAGATTAATCAACATCATGATAACAGAGCTGTGCTCTGGCCTTCAGAGCAAGGTGGTCTTTTTCAAGGAAGCGATTTGTCACATTTGAAATGTGGAGATGACGGTTATCCAGCAGAATACGCCCTGAACACACACACACACGTACAAACACACACACGCTCAGACAGTCACACACAGTTCACACACGCGTGCACACACACACACTCCTCTGACTGGGAGAAAACAGAGACCGGAGCTAGCCGGATCTCACAATAGCACAGAGGAAGAGGAGTATCAAACAACAGGTTCATTTTTCTGCTGAGGCTTTCCAAAACATGGCCGTCTTCACACTGCAGGACCTTTGTTGAAGAGGACAAGAGATCAGCCCCCGCCGAGATTCCACAGCCATGAGAGAGAAGACATGTTCATGTTGGGAGTGATGCCAAAATATTAAACAGACGGGCTATTATAGATTATAAAATGAGAAAAATCAGTTCACGTGTCAACACATGGGAATCCTCTAAGTGTATGACCAAGCCTGTTTGCAAACACTGCTAGTAAAACCAGAGCTCATTAACAAACAAAAAAAGACTCTGGACTTGGACACCACCACTACCTGTTAGCAAGGTGGCAACACAGAGAGAGGATGGCAGGGTGGCCAGCTGAGACAACTAGGTCACCTGCTGTTTAAACTAGCTGTGTGGCTGGAACTGTTCGTCTTGCTGAGCTAATGTTTCACCTGGTCAGGAGGAGTGGAGGAAGGGAGGCATTCAAGTTGACCCCAAATATTACTTAGTATTGCTTATGTAATAATTTGTCAAGACAATTTCACAGATGAGCTCTAGAATAAACTAAAAGTAGAGATATATTCTATAATGAAATCAGAAAATCATGAAAAAAAAGACTGAAAAGCAGAAGTTTTATCATTTTTCCTGTTAGTTACCATATGCCTGAAAACATATTAAAAGGGGAAGTAATGTTTTTGTAGAGCATGTTCTTCTCACAAGGATTTAATGTTGCTGCTGCAGCGGGGGGCTTTTTTTCGACTGGCTACACTCCAAAGTGGTTTGGTGTCACTGGCAACAGGCGCCTATTGTGTTTAACCAAGTCAAACCAGTTCCTACATGCATATTCCCCCCTGAAACTTTTTTGCGTCTTTTTTTAGAAATTGTCAGACTGTAAGGGGAAAAAACAAACTATTCACTGGCAGAAGTAGGACTGTATTATGCAATCATGAACAGGAAACAGTGGGAGGATATAGGCTCAGGATGATCTGAAATATGAAGCCTTAAACACATGACACACAGACTACATTACTTTGGTGAAAGGCTTGGCTGTTGAAGCACGATTTGGTGATAAATGTAATTTTTCTGACTGAAACTGTGACATATGACTCCTATGACAACAAAATAGATCCATTACTCTTTATACCTTCAAAAACAACTCATCTCAATAAAAAGGTTTTATGTGTTTAATCCTAAAAAGCAGAAATCCAATGTTTTCACCCAACAGCAAGATAATGTGGTTTGAGCTTCAGGGAAAAACAACAACACATGACACATTAGTGCTTGTTTGCCACGGTGAATCCTGACACTCGACACACTACTTAAAGCCAGAACATCCAAGTTGCAAAACAGCATGTCGCTCTGAGATCCCTTAAGATCCTCTGTTTGCTGAGAGAGAGAAGCATATGTACTGATTAGATTTGGACAGGGAGCTTCAATTTTATGGAGCCAGAATCAAGGCCAGGACATCCTTCCTGCTGCCTCCATATAGTTTTAAATCCACGAGCCCGCAGCATCCAGCTGCAGAAACAATGATTGCTTCCCTAATCTTTGGGAACTCATTTAATCTGTCAAATCCCTGGTTCTGAAATATCAACACAGCAGCAGGCCTGCTCGACTAAGCTGGCATAGACCTACATTTTCAGATTGTAAAAGATATCAAAAATGTGGGTGTCTCGGTGGCTGGTAGCCCACATGGCAAGTTGATGAGTGGGGATCAGGGCGGTGCGAATCACCAGCGGTTCAATAAATAGAAAAATAACCCTTCACTATCATTGGTTCAAGCAGTTGCTGCTGTTCAGTGTGAGGCCTGTCAGGAGAGCTCATCAGACCTTCAGAGATCAGGTTCATAATCTTTTAGACAGGATTGAAGACTGGATTTTGCTACATATCTCAATATTGGAATTAGCCAGGAAACATAAGTGCAGCATGAAAACAGCTTAGAGTTCCGTTATTTTGATAGCAAGTAGTAGAGGTTATGATTATTATTTTTGGCAGACTGCCATTAACTACTTAAGTTAATAAACAACATTTTCCACATTTAGATTTTGCTTTTTGCAAGCTGTGACCAACACACCCCTACCCCTGGTGCATGTTTTGGTTTGTGTTCTTACTATTAAGGCTCAAAGCAAAGAGGATTTGTTATGCAACAGTTTTTTCTCGCAATATTTGTAAAGTTTGACAGAAACGCGTCCTGCTCTGGGAGTACGTGCGTGTTTCCAGTGTGACGTGTGGGAAGCGTGTTGATCTGAAAAGGCAGTTCCGCTACCTGTTTACATGCTGAATATAGTAGTGTCCTGCCTTACTACAAATAAGCACATCACATAATTCTGGAAATATACAAATACAAATACAAATGACAACCCGAAGTGTATTTTTACGCGCAAAACCATGCGAATGCGCCCAAAACATCTGAAATGTCTTAGTCATGTATTAACCTTTTATCTGTTTGGTGGTAGAATAATAATAGTGCCAAATAATAGTGCCATTTATTATTTTTGGCAAACAATTCAACGTGCTGTGCATGAAGGCAACAGACACCTAGGAAGTAAACGCACAATTTCTTGTTTAGTTTATAAGACACTGAAAAAAGTTTATGGTTTGAAACAGAAACCTACCTGTTGGTTTAATTTCTGATTGTCCTGAGATGAGCACTCCCGACAAAAAAGTCCACAATAACTTTTTTCCCCCTTTTCTTTCAAACAGCGCAAAAGGTGGCAGTGACAGCAGCCTTGCGTTGTTTTTAACGTAGCGCAAGGCGGATGTATGAGGGAATTTTATAAAGCCTGCAGGAGTGGGGGGTAACTGGGGTGTGAAGCCCGTCCCACTGCTTTCTCCATTGGACAGCTGCAGCTGTGGGATTGATAACGAAGCTTTCCAGCGGTTGCGTGTCGAGGAAGCTGATGACAGCGACTCATGACATTTCACCAGTAGTCTCACAGTATTATGTGATACCCCAGTCCGGATTTATAATGGTTTCCATTGTTGTTGTTTTTATTATCTCCATTGTCGCCTGCAATGTTCTTTTATGCACTTATTTTTCAATTTTTTCAGTATGGAGTTTGATAGTTTTTCACAAGGGTGCTGATAAAACCAGTTTATGTATGAGAGGTATCTGTAACAGCTCCTTGTCAGTGTCATATTTGATAAGTTTGCTTTCATGATTAGGTGGTAATTATTTTTGATATAGCTGAGCTCACTGGCAGGGTGTGAACTGGAATCTTGGCACAGCTGTTTGTTTTACACCAGTCTACTGCAGGCAATTTCTCATCTCAGTCTAACTTAGGAGAAAGGAGTCACAGTGGTACTGTACACTCATCCGCTGACATTTTTTAGGATGTGTTTGAGCCATTGTCAGCTGTGGTTGTACAGTATGAGGCTGAGGGACTAGGAATGCACTCATGCCTTGATTTGAGGCCAAGAGGAGATAAAATACTAAAGGAAGCCCTTCCCTCTCTTTGCTTTCCTTGATAGTGTACAGCTATTGCCTGATCAAAGCTGTCCTTTAGAGGATTTAATCAGTATCACAGCTCCTGTGTGAGGTATACCACTGTTACTTTGCAGGAAAGCATGAAATTATCTGGCTACAGTCCGCTCTACAAGTGGCACTCTTCAAACAGATATCTAATCTGAAATAATGACTGTGTTGAGTGGCCTCTCTGTAGCCTGACAACTTGTACATGTAACCGAGCCCTCTGTAAATTGTGTGTAAATGCATGCCTCGGCATCTTATAAGCATGTTGTTTGTGATTCCAGATCCATTTGTTTCACTTACAGAGCGCGTGGTATAGTGCAAGAGTCTTCATGGAATTTTCCACACCTGCAGCAGTCTGACTGTTACACTGTGAATCTGCCAATAAGTGCTAGTATTGGCAATGAGTGTGTGAAAGGTCCTTGTCAAGATACAATAGCAGCACTGTGGGCTTGTAATGTGAGGCCCTCAATAGGAACACATTGGACAATAGCGGCATTGGAGGGGAAAAATATAAGTATGCTAATGTCAGGTTGCAATACTGACGGACACAAGTCAAACCTTCTTACATGGCCATGTAAGAAAACTCAAGATCATGAGATTCTGTGTGCGTGTCTACATGAGTCTACAGCTCCTGTCCAGCTATCATTGTGAAAAAGGATATAAGCATTTGGAGGCTTAGAAACTGTGAGAGATTCAGTGCAGCATATGTGGGTCATAGAGTGTTTCAATACTTGATAAAAGCATTGGACTTTCACCTGGTAGATTACAGTGTTTGTAGGAGCTGCTGGCACCATCTACAATGCAGCCTATACCTGAGGAGCTAAAGGCCAGAGCTCCTCGCTCTATAGGCTTCATTCTTTCACATGTCTAATGGCACAATAATCTTAAAACATACTTGTTTAGTCTTTATGTATGTATGTCACTGTTTTATTTTTAATCAATTTCCTTCCCACTGCCATTGGAATCATACTGCAACAACTGGTCAATTGAATGAACAGACTGAAAATTAATTGGGGGAAAAAAAGAAAAACTATCTGATTCCAGCTCATACGTAAATGTTCTCTGTAGTTTTAATATTCTATGACAGTAAACTGAATACTTTGGGTTGTGGACTGCTGGTTGAAACAAAAGACATTTGATGATGTCACTTGGCCTTTAGGAAACACTGATCCGCATTTTCTTACATTTTCTGACCTTTCACAGACAAAAACGATTAATCAAGAAAGTAATGGATTTATCAATAATGAAAATAATCATTAGTTGCAGACCTACTACGTTCTGTAATGTTAAACCTGTGAGAGAGGATGTTTGGTAAAGAGAAATTAATTGTCCGATGAGGTGGTTCTCTCTGTCTTCTTTCTGTATGTCAGTCAAGGGTCATCCAGTTGAAGTTTGTTTCATCACTTCAGTTCATGACCACAACGTACCACTGGTCACTTCAAACAGAGCAGATAAAGGAAGGC